>NW_011499893.1:1158414-1200046 GCF_000495115.2 Populus euphratica
CGACCGGTGATGTACTGATATTTGCTCATAGGAGGCCAAGCACACTGACACAATATTTAACGTGGTTCGGCAAAACCGCCTACATCCACGGGAGAAGCCATTACATTATGTAGGGAGAGTACAAGATTTACAATAATAGAGGAGGAGGAATCATCCTCTCTTTGAGCAACTCTCAACCTCACTCTATTTCTCTCCTTTTGTGCTGCAATGGCAGCCCACTCTCTCCTACATTTCTCACCTCTTTGGCTCTACTTCCTCTCTCGTTTTGCTCTCTCATATATGCCTCTATTTATAGGCATTCATGGAAGCTCTTCTTGGTTTGTTGTCAACATTGGTGGCTACCAACTCTAGCTCATTCAACAATGGTGGCCACCAACTCTATCTCATTCAACAATGGTGGCTACCAATAGTCAATGGTAAATGGTTGGTGCCTTACATGAAATGGCAACCAACCTAACAGCAACTATCTCAAAAGCATATGGGCGATGAAACTTTATTTGTGAGCTCCTATCTAAACGATCATTATCAATAAGTAAAGAGAGTGATACTACTGGGTTTTCGGTTTGAAGAATCAATGGTTTGGCTTTGGCCAAATGCTCCTTGATGAAGTAAGGGAGAGTAATGAGGGAGTTCCATGATTGTGATACACACCTGAATCTCAAAATTGACTTGATGGGTGATTTCAGTAGTATCTTTGTCACCACATGTTCTGGGATACGATCCCTTTTCACTTCTTCTGCCACCTTTCTGTCCACCAGGAATAGTTTCTTTTTGGGTGGCTTCTTTTGCGATAAAAAAGGCTGAGAGAGAGAGAGAGAGGGGTGAATTGATTGGGAAAGGGCGCTCGCTTTCGCTGACTGTTCGAGGCGTTCGAGGAGGGGAAATATGAGAGAAATAGTAGAGCAGAGTAACGGCTTAGAGATGAAGATACTCTTCAGTGGTATCTTGGTTTTATAGTCTACTGATGATTGGTAGTTAGACGTTATGCAATAGCTTTTAAAGGAAATAGTTCTGGTTAGTTAACCTTCAGCATTATTTATAACAAACCTCGTCCATCACGCTCTATCCTCCACTTTCCTCGTATACATGACCTAGCGTGGTTTATTTACCTTAAAAGCTTTAGTTTCAGAAAGATACAGCTTCGGATTCTTATAATCAGATCCATCCCCTAATCTCATGATTCAAGGTGATTGGGCTAATCTCAACAGCTGCTCTAGGTTTTGATCACATAGCGAATCCTGAGACGAAATTTGTAGCAGAAACAATACTGCAACACTGGCCTGTGAAACGGACTTTTTTACACATGTTTGGAAGAGAAATGAAGGAAAAAGATCGAAAACATTTGGTTTTCCAGACGCAATGGCTTGTAACAACCCCCAAAGGGTCTAAACGTACAAATCTTAATCCCAAACCCTAACATTACTCTCCGGCTTCAAATTGCTCGACTCGATCTCTCCGCCAGGATAAACCACACCTCCATTGCTGTAAACATCGTCACACAGATAGATAACTTCTCCAAGGCTTGTCTTCTTTACATGGACAGCTTCTCCAAGGACTGTCTTCTCTACGCAGGCCCCTTGCCCCACTGTGGAGCTCCACCCGATGATACTGCTAGATATGCAAGCATGCTCCTTGATGGTAACTCCACTCATCACAGAGCAACGACAAAGTCTAACTCCTGACTCGACAACACATCCTGGTCCTATGGCAACATCAGGTCCTATCAAACAACCCTCTCCAATCTCCGCAGTCTCATCCACCAAAACATTTCCCACGATATGGGGACCAGTGGCCAACTGAGATGGGGATTTTTTTCTAAGAGAATCTAGATAGAGTATTAGGCCTGTGATATAGTCCCTTGGCTGACCAATGTCCATCCAAAATCCTGGAAGCGCCATTGCATAGAGCTTGCTCTCTGCCGCTATTTTCGGGAAGACCTCTTTCTCAATTGAGGTGGGCCTCAGTTCAATTCTATCAACAACAGATGGGTTCAACAGATAAATTCCAGCATTGATTTTGTTACCAACAAATGCTTTTGGTTTTTCCACAAATCTCTCAACTTTTCCCGTGGATTCTTCCATAATCACAACACCGTACTTTGATGGCTCATCCACCTACAGCGTAATAGAGAGAAACGGTTTTCGACATTTTTAAGGTTAGTTTAGTTTCACGTCTCGAAGAAAAACTGACGTAGATAAATTGATAACCGGTAGGAGTTACCTTGGTCACCATTATGGAAGCCTCTCCACCATGGGCTCTGTGGAATTCTATCATCAGCTTGAGTGGGTATTCGCAGATGACATCACTATTGAGAACAAAAAACGGTTCGCCAGAATCATCGGTTAGCTTGTCCCTTGCTAGTGCCAAAGGACCAGCAGTGCCGAGCGGCTCGGTCTCTTGTGAGCAAGTGATCTTAATATCAAGCTTCGTGTCAAAATCCTTCAAGAAGTTCATCATCTCCTGCAGGGCAGAGCACAGTTTGTTAAAAGTTGATAGTGGTCAAAAGTAGGCTGCCAGTTCGTACCTCGTGCTTGTAGTTGATAGCCAAAACAACTTCAGTCACTCCAATAGCCTTGAGAGCCTCTATCTGCAAACAATTCAAAGAATCAATAAGTGGATATGAGATTGACAGGGCATGGAATTGTGACGGCCCATTATACACGGACAAGTGTTTAAATTCTTTTAGCACCTGGGTTTTAAAACAAGTTGTTTCTTAATCGTGGAAATCGACAGAGGAAGCAGTCAACCATAAAGACAGCATCCAAAACGAGTCCAATTAAGTTATATCAACAAAGGCAATGCTCAAGATTTTATACCTGATGCAGGATCATAGGTTTGTTGGCAAATTCAACAAGTGGTTTAGGGACACTGAGAGTCAACGGCCTCAACCGTGTTCCAAACCCTCCAACAAGGATCAGTGCCTTCATTCTGATAAGCTCCCTGCTTTCCCTGCAAATTACATGTTCAGAAACCAGGCGGCAAGCAGTCTAACCAAGAGTAACAGAATACAATTTATGACTGTTTCGTTCTCTAACTAGTGTTATGGCGAAACTGTCAAATGCACTCCAACAAACAAAGCTACCCAAGAAAATCCTTTTTGTCATTTTGCCTGCTTTTTTTATGTGATGTGATGAGTAGCAAGAGTCACCATATTCAGTAGTTTATGAATTAGAACCAGGTGAGTACTTGGGGCATTAAACCCCAGAAATCATACTCGAAAGAGTCAATCTCGACCGGCTGCGAAATAGATTTGCTACAGCATTCAGCTAAACAAGATGTTAACGTTCTATCACTCGAAAATTTAAAAAACTTGTTTCGCCATTCAACTCATCCGCAAGCCTGGCCTTTACCGAGTCGGATGCATCATTGGATAAAAAAGTGGAGAGCATTCCATCATTTAAACCATGAAGAACAACAGAAATGTCAAAGGGGGTCCCTCATAAAGACAAAATCTTTCAACATGATTCGTCTTTCTTGTTTTAAGTGGATTTTACATTGAGACTGATCGTACACGTTAAATAGGACTAAATCTCACTTAAACAACAAATCTTAATATAATATAAACTGAAGTAGTACATATACACAAGATCTAACATAAAAACAAAAAGGATAACTCTGAATTAATAAATTAAACAGTCGTAAAAATGGCTTTAAAAATTCTTTCAAAGATCAAACAAAACCACAAAAATCAGAATAACAAGTAAGCCAAAAACAAAAAAAGGAATCAAATTCTTGTCAAAACATTATCCACGTTGCTACATTTCAGAAAACAGCACCAGACCCAGACAACAACACCATAAAGCCTAAAAAACACTGAGACAAAAACAGTGAAACGAGTACCTTCAGCCTTACAAGATCCCGAACCCGAATCACAAGAGCAGGTTTCCGACAGAGCGAGTCAGAGGTGTCTAAGGATATAATACAAAAGGCAGAGCTTGGTTTGATGGGGTACGTGAATTGCATGGAAGAGGCAGAGGAAGCTCAAACGGAAGGAGGAGGAGGAGCAACAAAGATTATATTATTTACTTAGAGAAGTAGAAGAGGAAACTATCAAAACCCCACCGGCCTTTGCCCTCCCTCTCACCTTTGCCTCTTCACTTGGTATTTATAGACTGCTAGAATTGCACTTGCTTCAGGACTCCACTCCCACCTAAAGACAAGATTTGTCTTTCTTCTTCTTCTTCTTCTTTTTATTTTCAAACTGCCCCTCATTTACACTACATTTTTAAGGATTATATTTGGTCCCTGTAATATTGACCTTTTCTAGTATTGAATCTCTGCTGCACTTTTTTTTTTTATCTGGTCCATCTCCTCATAAAAATGTTTCCTGACATCTAATAGATAAGCTTCCATTTTTTCCTGACATGCCAGAATTAAAAGAAAATTGAACAGATGGATCATGTTAAAGTTTATTAAAGTAAAGGGACCAAATGAGATTAAAAAAATAGAAGGCACGTTGAACAAAACTGCTGTCCGAGCTTCTATTTGGCACTTGGGCTTTGGCCCGTCAATGGAATAAATGTAAATCAATGTCCTTTTTTGAGAGGCTCGTTTGGTAAACCGGTGGATCATACTAAAAGCTTCCATTTTATGTTTTTAGTGGCCCGCAGTTAGTGGACGAAGATATTTGTTCAGTAATTAGATCTCATTTTTTAAAAACAAAATGAGGGCAAACTAAAATTTAAATTAAAGGATGAAATTAAAAAAAATAAATTATTAAATGAATAAAATAAAAAAAATAAAAAAATCAAGATTATGGATTTAAGGATGAAATTGAAAATAAATTAGAATTTGATAAAATAGCTAAAAGTCAAAATTAAAAATCAAAACATTAAAGGTAAAACCTTAAATATCATCGAATATTGAATTGAAGGGAAAAATTGAAAAAAAAAACCAAATTCACAAAAGAATCTAAAATAAAAATAAAAATAAAATTGAAAAGATATTAAAATTTGATAAAAAAAAAAGGCAAAAATCTAAATTAGAAATCAAAACATTGAAAGTCAAACTTGAAACATTATAAAATAAGAGCACATGTTTGATATAAAAATTAAATTTTAAATGATAAAATTAAAAAAAAAATCGATATAATTAAAAGAATAAAGAGAAAATATGATAAACTTAACAAATTACAAGCTTTTTTGAATTTTGGCAAGGGCAATACATTATTCAAGGTGGAAAAGAAAGAAAAGAGGAGGGTAAGAAAAAATATTTTCAAAATTCCATAAATTGTTTAGTAGCTACGTATAAAAAGGGGTAGCAAGACACATCGAATGTAGCCTTAAAATATAGTGTTTGGCTACCAAGAACTACCATATAAGCCATTGAAAGAGTGCATGCATCCATATATTGATGCGTGTGATGTACAAACTAATAATTTTTTTTTAAAAAAACCAAATTTCTAGAAAATAATCAATGCCTCCCTAAAGAAGAAAAAAGTATAAGCTGATAATTCAAAGAATATGGCAGGAAAGCAAGACTTGATACTACCTTTGAAAGGGAAACCAATTCCTTGCTCTGTGGTGTTCTGTCTTAGTAGGTCATTTATTTGTTTTAATGCTGGTGATGACTTCCAAGTCGGAACCCACCTCATCTCTTGGTTTAAGGGAATGGTGGAGACTTCAGGCACGTATCAATTGACAAGATTATGTATTTTCTCCTTAATAATATCCATAAAACTTGATCCGGTTAGGTTATGGACTTTTCAATCTTCTTACTTGTCTTTGAACACGGCTTAATCAATTTACTGTAAATGTAAAGAACAACAAGTATAACATAACTAACAGATCAGCTTTATCATTCCTTTTATAAATCATTTTCCGATGAAAGGATGAGATTATACGAGCATACAATATTAACAAAAAAAACTCTTCAATCTTAGCTATAGATTATCTGAATCTAAAAGCATTTTAGTAACCACATCGTGTCAAGAAGTGAAAACCAAAAACACTCATGCCTTGATTGTGCATATCAAAGACTTAAAAATCTTGTCTACCCCCCATTCAATCAATCTTGTAATAAGAAGTATATTTCATGAAAAATATCATATCACCCTTGAAAGCATGCTATAAATAATAAGGGAAAAACAATAAGTTTATTGTAGAAATTCTCGATAAAATGTGAACTTGTATGTACAATATATCACTGGGTGCTTCTAGCTTTTGTTTTAACAAGCAAGTACGCATTTATAGTGCATTTAGCAAAGGATTCATATGGCTAAGAGGCTTGATTTAACCTATAGTTTTCGATTAAAAGAAAAAAATTATCCACACAAGGTTGTATGCTTGGTTCTATGATGACCCCATTTTTGTAGCTTGAAGGCATTGACTAGTTGTCAATTTCTCTTCACTGGCAATCTTAGACAATAAAAATGCAAGCTTGATACCATAAGATCCTGGCTTGACATCATTAATGTTACCCCAGTTTGAACAGAAATCCTCCCCTGGAGGCTTTGATGCCTCTGAGCTCTTGTTCATACCTTGGTCTAAGCACCATTTTCCAGGCACCAATCCATTGGGTTCACGGTTCAAGACGTTCTCATCTATCATGTTTAGTGCAGCAGCATCTTCTTTAAATGGCCTTGCAAATGCTGCTCCACCATTTAGCATTTTGTCATAAGGTGATTCCCCATCTGTAGTAGTTTCCAGAATATTGTACCTTAAATCATTGCTTACTGTTGTGTTTTGAAACTCAGGAGAGTTGCAGAGGACAGAGTGGAAATACGATTCAAGTGGGGATGCCGTGTTGCTGAAGTACATTAGTAGTTTTCTTGGAAGGTTGTCCCATCCTTGGACACAGTACTCCATGAAAGCTCTTGTAAGAATCAGCCAGGGCGAACCTGGTAGGCAAAACAAGCATTTACAGCAAGTGATGGCTTTAAGATATGCCCTTTGAGCTGGAAAGGAAACTGACCTCCAAATATCTTGAAAGCATCAGGTGTTGTTCGAGTCTCAACAGCATAATAAAGGTGGCTACTCTTTTGAAGATGTAAGCTGGGGTCTACAACAATTTGGTTAATCTTGTGTATCCTGCACCAAATCAATTCAACAGCCATTGCTTCTTTAAATCAATCAGATTACCTTGAATTTCTTCTCTCTATAAAGTAAAGAAATTGCAGGATGAAAAATGGCTCACGCTTACTCGTTTTTCGCAGTGTCATTAGTATAGTTGATGAAGTTGAGATCTCTTGGCAAGGAAGTGAAGGCATGGAGGAGATCTGCCCAGAAATATTTATTATTAACAAATGCCGTGGCCATTGGATCATAAAACTAAATTTCTAGAAAATATTGCAAGTAGCATTTACCATCTTGACTCACTAGAGGATAGTCTGAGACACTTAAATTGATGAACCAGTCCCAATCTGTACTCAGCTTAAGAAGCAACGCAGCAGCATTGAGTATGGCAGCAAGAGCAGACGATCCCATTTCGTTGATAGCATAACCTTTTCCAACAACATTAACATTACCAAATGCTTGAAACAAACTTTCAGATTGAACTGAAACAACCAACTCCGCCCTTTCATAATCTGAGGATTCGGCATCAAGTTGCAATAGATATTGGTTCCTTGGATGGTAAATTGCCTTTAATAGCCTTAACATTCTCTTCCCATCTCCACTGGTACCACATATCCAATAAGCAAGAACAGGAGGATAGTCCCGCCCTTTTGAAGGGACAATCACTGAAAAGTACTGCAAATCCTCACTTGCAGTAGCAGAAGCGTGATCATTAAACCATGACTTCGACAAGGCAATCAGTATCAGCAGACTCATTGCAAAAGCAAGAATCCATGCATGATAGCCTGAATTCCCTGAAGAAATTTTTGATGTCCTCATTTGATCATCAGCTTCTCAATGCCAACTTCACCTTCAAGAATTAACGTTTGAAAAAGAATTGGAAACCGGTGAAGAACAGGATAACAAAAAACGGGAATGTGAGAGAACTCTAGGAGGTGAGAAAATGCAGATACATGGTGAAGACTTGAGAACCTAAGAAGGGTTTGAGGAAGGTGTGAAGTTGTTGAACAAGCACTGCTCAACTTACTAGTAAATAGGAATCAAAAACTTGAACTCAAAGAGAATTAGAAAAGCAAACAAAGGGATTGTGCAAAGGGAGGGTCCTTTCAAAACAAGGAAGCAAGATTGTCCATGATGAAAATAGGGATTTTAGAAAAAGACATGGAGGTGGGTGGTGGTTCTTTTCTGCGAGTTATAATGCTTGCTGCTCTCTTTTCACTTTCTACTGTAGTTTGCTCATTGGTGGGCTTTCAGCTTTCAAGATCAACCCCCCCAAAAACATAAGAAATTAAATTTGAAAGTATTTTTCTGATCTAAAACTATTTATATACCTTACAACCCGCTTATGGAGTGATTATTGACATTATTTTAGAAATTAATTCGGAATAAATATGTGGAGGTAAACAATGTTAGTCTTTGTTGTCTGCGTAGTAGCATCCTTGAGATTATCCATCAGCAGTTGGAGACAAGACAGCCCAGCCAAAGCTTCTACTTTAATGATTTCTGATAATTGAATCATATGTCTTCATCATTAGAGTTTTTAGTAACTTGAGTTTTAAGCCATTTTATTATTTTGTTTTATCATTTTTCTTACAATATATAAACTTTATAGTTGCAGTTATAATTATTAAATCTGACAGATCAATCTGGAATTTAGCTAGCTCATCGTCAAGTTGATGTTAGAGTTGATAGGCAGATTAACTTACCAACTAGACCAAACACAAACACGGCCACTCTTTGGGCCCAAGTAATGTAATAAACAAAATCCCTCTTTTGGATCAGTCCATTTGTTATATCTGATATATTTTTTTATGTACTGGTTTGGGCCTGCCCTTGTCCGTCACCTGCTGCTCTTGGCTCTGAAAATCTTTTTCTTTCATTTTTTACACTAATATTTTTTTTTTTGGGGAAATTAGAGCTGAATTCTTTTTTATTTGAAAATTGAAACACGAAGTCAGTTTGTATTCTTACAACATAATATAATTTAAATGTGTTTTGTATTGATCTTCACTCAATTTTCTCACGTGGTATAACTATGCTAATAAGGATTACGGATAATTCATAATAAATAATTAATAATAATAATAATAAAAAGAAATCTCCCGTCCCTCTCAAGTCTCATGCACTTGCCTCCTCCCCGCACAACCCAGAAGGATTGTCATAAAACCCTTGCTTTCATTCCTCTCTTAATCTCTGCCTGCTTCAATGGAATCAATGCTGGTGACAAGCTCAGTCTTTCCAGAGACATACCCACTTCTCAATAACATCCCCTCTTCTCCTCTGCCTCCTCCTATCACATTACACAACTCCAAGCGGACTGGGTCTCTCAGATTTGCCCAAAATCCCCACTTTATTTCCCTTCGTCTTCCAGCTCTAGCACGTCATGTTTCAGGTGGTGATGGTGATGATCAGGGGCCGTTAACTAATGGGCCTGCCTTCTTTTCTGATGAGAATCTTTCTTTGCCTCAGGTGATCATGTTTTTTTTTTCTTTCTTTTGGTCATAAAGGTGAATCCTTTATTTCTTGAGTTGATAGATTGACAATATACGAATTTATGAAAGTTTTTGCAAGGTTTAAGGAAGTCTCAGGAAAAAGAGGGAAAAATAGTTGAGGTTGAATGTTGTGTCAGAGAATTTGATTGTCTTGTTTGTTTTTTATTCAGGATTGGAAAGAGAGAATTTTTTTACTGCTGAGATTGGAAAGAAATTAGCTTTAAGAAAGGGTTGAATTTTCTTTAGGATGTTAAGGAAAAGAGAAGAACTTTGCTCTTTTTCTTGAGGTTTTTGATAGGCTGAGGTGATGCTTGGTGGTAAGGGAGTTGTGGAAACAGGGTTGAAGAGCTGATAGGATTATTTTGAGCTTGAGAATGTCACAATTTCTTATACTACTAACCTGGTTGGAATCTGCAATTCTGTCCATTCAAGTTTTATTTCCTTGTTTAACGGTGTATTTTTATTTTTTTTATTATGCGCAGATTATAGTGAGTTGTTAGGCTGTTAGGGAAGTCGGGGGGACAAAACTTGTGGCCAGTTTCTCCATTTAATGTAGAGGGTGTGGTTTTTTTCCCTTTGTCTTCGATCAGAGTTGTCTTCGCATGCCTATATGATGTTTTGGAACCTTTTCTTTTCTATGAGGTAGACAATAACTGGATTTATCAAATGGCTACTTCGACTTAGTAGTGATGGCTTATCTCATGTTATGAAGGATAACATAAATCAAAGTGAAAGTAGTGAAAAAGATGCGGAGAAAATACTGAAGGTGGAGACGCCTCTGATTGTACCACATGGAAATGGAACAGGTGGGGGAGCCAGAGCTGGGCTTTTCAGAACACCAATTTCTGGTGGAGTGCAGAGTGCAACATCAGCTCATGGCTTACCTCGACCAGCATTAGCGGTCCGCAATTTGATGGAGCAGGTAATGACCATTTGTTTTTTTTTCTCCAGAACCTAGTCATTGCCCAGAATGTGTCTAATTTCATGTGTTTAATATAATGATTCTGAATGTATATTTCTTCATAACTCAGGCTAGATTTGCTCATCTGTGCACTGTAATGTCTCGAATGCACCATCGAAGAGAAGGGTATCCATTTGGTTCCTTGGTCGATTTTGCACCAGATTCAATGGGCCGTATGTTCTCAAGTTTTCTCACTGATTACTGCTAAATGATATAGTTAGTTTGGCTAAAAAGATCTAATCAAATTGGACTAGAATTTGACACAAACTCTCGATTCTGGACACTCATTTGTACATTTAACAATGATTTTCATAGTGTGTACATGTGTCTGCAAATGATGTGACTCATTTAATCTTTTTGGTTTTCGCAATCTGTAGATCCTATTTTTTCATTTTCACCATTGGCCATCCACACAAGGAATTTGCTAGTAGACCCTAGATGCACACTAGTTGTGCAGGTTAGTACATGCTCTTTCACTCTAGAAAATCCTGGGTAGTTTTCTTTCTCCATTAATGAACTTTACTGACAGTTAGGTTTCATAGATCCCGGGGTGGAGTGGCTTATCAAATGCAAGGGTAACAATTTTTGGTGATGTCTTCCCACTCCCAGAACACCAACAGGTAATCCTCCCTCTGCTCTTGAGAAAGTATGGTTTTGCTATATGCCCTTGAAGGTTAGATTTCTTTTCCTTTTTTTTTCTAGATGCACCGTGCGAGGGTATATACAACATGATCAGTTTCCATCTCAGTAGTGTCTATAAGGATCTCTTTGACATTTATGTTACTTTCAATAGAGTATGTTGCATTCCTCTGGTATTCGTGCTCCTGAATATTGGAGATCATTCTTTGCTTGAGATACACAGAAGTTTCTCTAAAGAATCAGCACCAATTTTTGTAGGGAATGTGCATCATCTCTTCATTTTTGTTATTCTAGAGGATCTCTCTTTTTTCTTTGTTGAGCATAATATCTGTTTGCATCTGCCAGGAGTGGGCTCATAAGCAATACATTGCAAAACATCAACAGGGGCCTTCCCAGCAGTGGGGGAATTTCTACTATTTCAGGATGCAAAACATAAGGTTTGTTTCTTGCATATCGAGGTTTGGTTAGATTTTCTTTATGCTTTTAGCTCCTTAGATTAGCTTCTTCAAATTTTAATTAAAAAAATTAGTTCCAAATTCTTCTGCTGCATTTTGAGCATTGTGCTTGCTTAACAAAACTTCAAAAGGGTTGAAGAACATGCCATGTAGAACTGGAAATACAATTAGCATATGTCTTCTCAGAGTTGGTTTAGTTGGTTTTGCTCAGAAGAGGTTTAAAATTCTTATTTCGATGGCATCTTTGGGGCAATTTTTGTTGCCCTTCTTGTTAGATGGTCATGACATGAGCTGCAAACCTTTGCGTCCTTTTGCATGCTCATTGATTCGTGGCCTATTGAGCAGTGGCAATAAGGAAGTTGATATTTGTGTGCTCTGTGTTTGAGGTTTTTTTTTTTTTTGGCGAGTAAAGGCTTAAAACTAAACTGAGGATTTAACTTTACAAAACTTAATGAACATTTTCAGCATTCTAGTATATTGTATACATCTTAATCAACATTTCAGTAAATTTGTTGGCGGGAACTGCATGTAATTAGGTGGAGCCCCTAAGTTTATGTTATGAGCTCATCTGTAAATCTAAATATAAAAGATCAAATGTCTAAAAACTTCAATCTTTTGCCAGTGACATATATTTTATTGGAGGCTTTGGCACTGTTGCTTGGGTTGATGTCAAGGAATATGAGGCCCTTCAGCCTGATAAGATTGCAGTTGACGGAGGGGAGCAAAATCTTAAGGTGATCTTGAAAATCCTCATTAGTTCCAACAGAGATGATGTGCACATGCATAAGGAAGTTGTCTCTGGTTCTGTTATTGTGTTTTAAACTTTTATTTTATTCTCTCTATGGTCTGATATGTTCATTTGGGACTTGTTTCTGTTTGGTGTTCTCTGATCAAGGATGAAAATATCTAATACTCATTAGTTTGATTTGCTGTTTTACACTAAGGAGCCAGACTGAATTTCATCTTTGAATAATAAGCTTAGTTCCTTGTGACGTTGGTCTGGTCTATTACTGATATGGCTGTTAATGTGTCATAGTAAGGGAGTGGTGAAATAGAAAAATCATGCATGTAGGTATAGCTATGCAAATTTTAAACACAGTTTTTGAGGGCTGCAACTGAATGCAGTCTGATTTGAATGTGCCAAAAAGTAGCTTGGTTTTTATTGATTGTAGCGTTTTGTTTTGTTGAGTGTCTGTAATTATTGTTTACTGGGTGGTCGCTTCACTTTCACGTTCATGGATCTCTAGTGCTACTTGGCCTGATAATAGGTTTCTTCTAACAAAAAGTCACCCAACAATCACGTGAACTTTATGTTTCTGAGTTTATAGGTCCAGAGTTTATCTCATACATTTTTCTCTATGATAAGATTTTCCAGCATGTACTTTGGGATTCACCGTATTGGGATTTGCATTTGCTACAGGAACTTAATGCAATTTTCTCAAAACCACTTAAAGAGCTCCTGTCATCTGAAACAGAGGTAGATGATGCTGCCTTTATATCAATAGACAGTAAAGGAACTGATATTCGGGTCCGTCAAGGGGCACAGGTAATTCCTTCGTTCAAGAACATTTCCTAATCGATATTTGGTTATGTTCTTATGCTGGTGACTATATTTTGTATTCTATTCTTTTATAGTTCAACATACAGAGGCTATCATTTGAAGATGGGCACGCTGTTGAAACATTAGAGGAAGCCAAGGCTGCTCTTTGGAAACTAATAAATAAAGGCCAAGTGCCCGGTTTGCAGAAATAAAACTTGGGCTGCTCTTTATGCGACCTTTCTTTCTTTTTTGATTGAGCTTGAAGCGAAATAGCCGCATGAAGCTGAGTTTGTATCCTAATTCACATCAAAACAACCTCATTAGTTTTCTTTTCCCCGTCTTCCCCTTCAACTTTCATGTCCTAAAAACTCCTAGGACTTGTTGTAGGTGGACTGCAGTTTGTACACAGGTCTCGTGATAATGCAAAAGTTTTTTTTTTATTAATTTATGGCAAGCACAATTTCTTGCAAATGCTTGACTTGTATTGCCAGTAATTGATCTTCAAAACACACGTAAGGCAAAAGGGCTGCTACATATGACAAATTCAGCCATCATATTAGCTTCTCCAAACATGCATGGCCATCGGTCATCCTTATCGGCATTGAAAAATAGTCTAGGACCTACCTCTTCTGTTTGAAAATGTGATGTTGAAATGAACTGTGATCAAACTGTAAGGTGTAATTGTCATTAACGTGAAATTGCAAATCAAGACAGAATCTCTTGATAATTGCAAGCAACCAAGTTTTAGTCTTATCTCAAGGAAGTATCAAAATGGTACAGCCCATGGCATCAGAAATTTGGTTTTTGGCCTGTTGAGAGACTACCAAGGCATGAATGAAGCCATTTGTTTAAATCTATTCTTCAATAACCTGTGATGAACCGAGAGGGTTAATAGGATACTTTTCGTCAAGCCTTCTCACTGCTTCCACTAACAGGATGAAAAGAAGGGTGATGTTCCGTTCATGGGTTTTACCCCCATCTAACAGGATGAAAAGAAGGATGATGTTCCGTTCATGGGTTTTACCCCCATTGGAAGTTAATACAAGTGCTTCATTTGGTGTCTTCGTGATGATGATGGTGTATCCAACGGTTTCAATTATGACACGTAGTAGATTAATGGACCCTTTTAAGTCTCAATCCTGATGATGACTATTCCACCTGGCACTCGAAATTCTACTGCCCTCTTCTCTCTCTCTCACCTAATGATTATTCACTGCTGGACACATTTCCTCCGTCATGTACAAGGATCCTATAAACACAGCTTGTGGATCCCTAACCTTTATGTAGCCAGGGAAATCTAGTGAAAGCAAATCTAAACCTCAATACAGTCCGTAATCTATACTGAGTCCCAAGACAATACAATCTATCAATCGGATCCCTAATGCTTCACATGTTATACGCGGTATAGCGGCTTCGTTTTGAAGAAACTTGACAAAACAATTAAAGGACATGGACGGGAGACCCAATTGAGAAGTGTGTCTGAACTCTTTGGGACTCAATTGATAAAACTTATAGTTTTGAAACTCAATTGAGAATTGGGTAATATGTTAGGGTCTTTTGGGTTTTAACTTCTCTAAAAGGACATCCCTTGTGGACTCACAAAGTAAATTCTGGAAAAAAAAGATCAGAGAGTAGAAGATGAAGCGAGAAGATATAGACAAAGGTCCCTATTTGTCATTTGGCTTCCTTGTCTTCAAAATGACATGGTGGCAAGGAACAGTTGAGAATGAAGGTTGCTCATCATTTCATGTACCAGACAAAAGAAATGGGCTCCCCTCATCACCTATCTTTCTATCCACGATCTATCTCTTTTCAAGTCTACTGAATTTACCATCTTCCATATTTTTCACCATTTCATTCTTTGGCATGACATGAACACTAGACCATTTCAGAACTATGTTTTGTTTCTCCCTACCCTCTGTCCAACACAATCCCACATAACTCAGTTGCTCCAATAACCATAGCCTTACATCTTAAAAAAACATAGTCAGGACTATCCTACGAAACAACAAGCATGGCTACTTTCTTCATGGCAAAGAGTACTCCTAGAAGCAGCAACATTGGATCATCATCAGCATCACCTATAGTTAAGCTGGCTGATGACCATCTCTTCACAATTATGCTTCTGCTTCCTGTAGATTCACTTATCTCCTTTGCCATGACTTGCAAAAGGTTCAGGTCCTTAACAACTTCTGATACACTGTGGGAGTCCATATGCAGGAGGGAGTGGGGGTCCACATCAGTGGATGCCTTCAAGTCTTCTATCAATACGAACAACAATCAGCAGTTGCCATGGATGAGGCTATACAAGCAGGTGTCTCAGCTTGACTCATTTTCTTGCCATAAACTGCCTGACCCAGATAGTGACTTGATGCTCCCAACTCCCAGGGCTTCTCACTCTCTCAACTTTGTTTCTGATTGCCTGGTCTTGTTTGGTGGTGGCCGTGAAGGAGGTCAGCCCATCTTTCATTTGATTAGATGTTATGATTCCCAAATCCAATCTCTTAATATGTTATCTTTCTTAAATGTGCCCGTGTGCGTCTGTGATGCTTCACTGTTTGATTTGCTGGTTAAGGATGCTAAAGTTATGTTTATATTAGTTTATGCCTGCTCATTAGTTCTGCCTTCAGATTTCTAGTGTTCCTGATTCAACTAACCATGGATTAGGGTTTCATTGCTTGAGAATGTTCTTGCTTCTTGATCATGGCTTCAATATATTGGTAAGTTTGAAATCGAGCATTCGTTGTGTTGAGTTGAGTTGAGTTATGCATCGTAAGTTTCTGGCTGCCTTCTACGTTTATAAATTTAACTACATGTATCTGTGCAGCATTATAGCCTAAAGCATGCTCCTCTGCTAAATTTTTAACATAAAAGAAATTGTGAAGTGATGATGTGGTTTCTTTCTTGCTAGCTAGCTGCAAATGCAGTAGTCCCACTTCTTACAATGCTTCTTGAGTGCCCATTTTGGCAACCAGATTACCGTATGGCAGCAATGATCTACTTATTCCACAAAGTTTTCTGCTGCTGCTTTTCCAGTCAAAAACGTTCATTAGAATCAATTTAATTGTCCATTTCTGATAAAGTACAGTTACCCTCATCCTTGAACTTGAAAGTAATTTCAACTAGTAAAGGCGTCAATTCCAGAAGCTAATCAATCTCAGCATCCGTTTTCGCTTCCTGAACTGTGAAGTGGAAAACACATCCCACAATGCCACTTTGTTCATATATTCCAATATTTATTAGCAGTTTGAGTTATAATTATATTGTGGAAGGATGGTTGAATCATTTCAGCAGGCCCCATCGGGAAAACTTTTAATGAAAATGGACAATAATTGAACGTTCATCATTCTCTTGATTTTTCTGAAGCTGTTCTTCATTTATTTATTTTTACCTTTTTATGTCAAATTGCTTCGGTGTATAACCATTTCTTGTTTTTGTTGTGTTGGTCTTCTTTGCAGGGCGAGATCTCGATGATACATGGGTGGCATACATAGGTAAAGATTTTCAAAGAATGCTGAAATGGCAGAAGGTTACCTCAGGAATTCCGAGTGGGAGATTTGGGCATACTTGCTCCGTCATTGGCGAAAATCTTGTGCTCTTTGGAGGAATTAATGATCGTGGGATGCGTCAAAATGATACATGGGTGGGGCAAGTAGTACTTAGTGAGAACCTTGGTATAACAACATTGTCATGGAGGCTGCTTGATGTGAGCTCCGTAGCCCCACCACCCCGTGGGGCTCATGCTGCTTGTTGCATTGATAAAAGGACAATGGTCATCCATGGAGGTATTGGATTGTTCGGCCTTAGATTGGGAGATACTTGGATTCTAGAACTTTCAGAGAATTTCTGTTCTGGAACGTGGATAGAGCTGGTGGCTCATCCATCACCTCCACCTCGTTCAGGACACACATTGACATGTATCGAAGGAACAGGAACTGTTCTATTTGGAGGAAGAGGTTTGGGGTATGATGTGCTGCATGATGTCTGGCTCTTGCAAGCATCTGAGGATCAACTCAAGTGGGTACAGATGCTCTATAATTTGCAAGACATACCTGAAGGAGTCTCCCTCCCGCGAGTTGGCCACTCAGCCACACTAATTTTGGGAGGTCGGCTGCTAATCTATGGAGGGGAAGATTCACAGAGACACAGGAAGGGAGATTTTTGGGTGTTAGATGTTAGTAAGATCCCATCAATTAAAGAGCAGTCAACTCCATTAAACTCAAGGGGATTACAAGCAAATATGTGGAGAAGGCTCAAGGCAAAGGGTTATAAACCCAACTGCAGATCATTCCATCGAGCCTGTGCAGATCATTCAGGGCGTCGCTTGTACGTTTTTGGTGGAATGGTGGATAGCTTACTTCACCCTGCCGAAGCATCTGAGTTGAGGTTTGATGGGGAGCTCTTTCTTGTAAAATTTGAGCTGGAAACAGGAGCAGTAAGGTGCTGAGTTAACATAAGAGTGTTTCCAAATGATCGCTCAAAAGGCCATACTTCTTAGCCCTGTAGATGGTAGCCCTCATGCAGCTCAACCATCTGCTATGTACATGTTTCATGAATAAAATATGAATAATACTAGACTATGCCTCTTTTAGACAAATCTTGAGGGAGGCCATGGAAGTGATCCATATTGAGTCACTGCCTCCTGGATCAGAATGAAAATCATCAGCCTCAGCCTCATTTATCCGTCAACTTATTATTTCTATAAAATCAGGCTCCAAGCACTAAAGCAGTTGAGTGAGTATTCATGAGTCCTTTTGGACTAGCTCAATTAGCCCTCCATAGTTTGGACTGATTGTTTCAGGTCATGTCATTCGATAGACGAAAATCGATCTTGCTTTTTGTTAAGAATAACAATAATAATAATTAAAAAAAAAAACCCGTACTTGTTGACACTCAATAGTAATAAACCTTACAAGCTATCCAAGAATAGGACTCAAATCCTACACTTCCCTGCAGTTATTATAGTGATTGTTTTATAAATAATTTTTTATTTAAAAATATATTAAAATAACATTCTTTTAATTTTATTAAATTTACTTTTAACATCCGACCCAAAAACAATAATTTTACATAAAATTAAATTTTAAATTTTCAAGGAACAATGTTTTAGCCGCCAAACACGCATTATCTTGATCACCATGCTTTACGTTGGTCACCAAACCACCCAGCCAGAAGCTCACGCATCAGAGAAACATCTTCTCGACAGTTGAAAGACAAAGGTGCGCGTTCATCAAATACTTGTAATCACGAGAATCTCGAGCCAGATACGAGATTGAAAAGGGCACATTTTTATTATTTTTCCAGAAATAAAATCTAATAAAGCGCTTTCCATGTTACAGTGACGTATACTCTCAAGTTGACACAACACACCGGGAAGAATTGCTACTTCACTCATTCCTTCACTTACACTGGGGAGTAAAAAATGTTGACAAAAATCACAAAAATGTGTGGAAGAACGATACAGATAAATATTTGCCTTGATGATGAGACATCAATTGGTGAGATAGGAGGGGCTATCCTACCAAAGAAGAAACAGATATCGGTCATGAGTTCAATTTCAGTTTGGTTCTCCACATATCTGCAATGACTTTTTTCGGTGCTGGATCATCTGGTCCTCTATCTCGCTGTCCTGATGTAAAGTACAACCATCCGTTCCAGAATCCAACCAGTGTAGTTTTCACACGATATGGAAGTTTTCCGATTACTGACCATGTCTGCAGGCATTTATGACATAAAAATACAAGTTATATAATACCATCCGTTGTAACAGAAATCAATTTACAGAGGAAAGAGAAGAAAAAAAGGCCCCGGTTAATGCAGCTAAAAAAAATGTGATCTAGATATCCATATTGTATATTGTTGTGACTGCAATGATATGACAAAAGTTTGTCAGATTCTGGAGCAGGCATTAACATGACAAACTTCTAAAGGACTTTTGGGAGACACAAGCACATGCCACGGTAGAAGCTGCCACAAACCGATTGTGAAATTGATCAGGTTCTTATCACGTCTAGATTTTGGTGTTCACCGGAACCAATACTATTTCATTGCTATTCTTGGTCAACAAAGCTTGATAGGGCAGTCAAGTTCAGGTAACAGTGCCCCGAATCATGAAACACCGGGAGGAAAAGTTTCTTGTCCTTCTGAGGTCAGAAGGATAGCAGAAAAATCACATCAGCTGTTCTCTGACAATACTTTCAAGGTATTCCCTAAAATCTTCGTAATCTGAACGAATTCAATTCCAAATACAATGCTATCATTTACCGCATCAATCTACACACTTCGATAATTAAATCTGAAGTTTCTTGACTATCAGCGAACAAAGATTTCAACCAATTACTGGGCTGTTCCTGTACAAAGCCTTCCACCAGGAAAAAAGAATAGAGCCTAAGATTTAACAAATAGAGAATGCATACTAGAGTCTATAATATGTCATCAAATCTTTGGAGAATTTCAATTCAGAGTTTCAAAAACCATTCAGAACAGGCAGATGAAAGCATCTAGAAAGCAGCGAGCCAATAACTTTCCAATGGCAGCAACAAACAAGAAATGGATGTGTGCGTCTTGAAGTGTATGCACAAGCATTTAACACATGTATGAAGATCTGTAGGGTTATGTACAAAACCCATTACAGATTACACCTGGGGCATTGTGTAAATTGCAGGTACTTTGACGTGTAGAAATATGTTGGGTTATGTAAATTGTCTGGGAGAACATCCAAAAATAACAACCAAACCTTGATGCCAAACTAGTTTGGAAGCACATAAGAAACATAAATTTCATACCAGTGTATCCAAGTTGAACTGGAAAACTTCACCAACCAGGACCATTTTTTTAGTTATAGGGTGTTTTTCAGTGGTGCCTCCAGCAATAACAATGGAATTATTAACAATTGCCCAAGCAAATTCAATGTGAGAGTCAGCCTTTGGCATAGGAGATAAAGGTTTCCACTTCATCTCATCATCCAGCATGTAGACCTCATCATATACTATCTGAAACAATAAAAGAATCATAATGAACCAAAACCATTAAATAAAAGCAGAGGGAAAGAGAGAAGGGATGTGAAGAAAAATTTCTCCGAGCTACAACATAAACATGGAATGTTTTAGTGATTATATACCTAAAAGTTAATTCAAAAATCTAAACATTAGGTCTCAAGGTTGGTTACACAAATAAAGGAGATTGAGCATAGTTGAAACAAACTTATAAAGCTTAATGATACAAGATAATCACCAAATCAACGATAAATCATGTTTTTATTTTCAGTTTCATATGAAGTTCCATTTCATATAAAATTGAAAGACAAGTGATGTTAGGCTCTCTTATTTTCTTCTTATCAAACATGAGCAAACCAAGAAAACTTGAAAAAGTTTTAGGGGACTACTTAAAAGCTTGGATAGAGAATGTCGATGCAATCTACAGAAGAAGTCATATAGGATTTGTATATAAAGATCACTAGTCAATATACCTCATTCCTACGAGAGCATTTGAAAATAGGTGATCCTGGCTTGGCCATAAAATCACCTTCCTGACCACCAATAATGAGAAGTCGATCATTAACCACGACACAAGCCCTGCATAGACACATAAATTAAAAACATATACAAGCTTCAGTTGTGAACTATTTCCTCGGTCGTTTCACTGGATGGTTACAAATTGTGATCACTTGATTGACAGAAACACTATCAACAATAAAATGTTTTATTAGTGACACTGTAATAGCCTATTGGGAATTCATTCCAAACCAAACAACATAACTAAATGCGGAAATAATAAGACTAGGATTGGCCAGAAACCGATGTGGTCCTCCACGAGGAATTGGTATCTCAGTCCTCCATTCCTTTTCCAATGCTTTCCCATCCTTTACAGCAAGACTCCAATGCTCTAATGCTGGAGTGTGCCGATTTTCCTTGCTACCACCCATCACATGGAGTCTGCCTCTCCAAAGTTGAGTTGCTGGTGCATATCTGAGTGTTATTACATCAAAGTTCAGAACCATTTACCAAAGAGCAAAGGAAAAAATACAGAGCATGAACTAATTTTGGCTTCAAAGTTCAAATATTTAAAGTCACCAGTACATTCCATCAATGACACTTAGCATTTCAATTCAGAATAAGAACCACCAAGATAAGGCAGATGACTGTGCAAAAAGCATAAGATAATCCATTTCTCAAAGAAAAATCAACAAACAGTCAAATTATGCTGTTGCAAGATCAGCCAATGTCTTGCACACAATTTAAAGTTCATTTCAAACTATTTTGACACGTGCACATACCTAGGAACTGGTAAAGGAGGTAAATCCTGCCATTTCCTTGTCTCGGTATCTAGCACGAAATTACGAGCTGTAGGCCCTCTGCATTGAGGACCATATTGTCCAGTGACAACATAAATGTATCTCCCATCTGTGACCATTCCCAAATGTGAATGAGCCATTTCTTTAGGCATATCAAATCTACCTCCCCAGGTATTACCAGTAAAATTGTAAATATCTACATGTGAATGCACCTGTCAATTCCAAGATAAGTTCCACCTCAAAAATTGGCAAATACATACACAAAGTCAAACCATAGTGAGCAAGAATAGTAGAAGAGGTGGAAAAGGTTTCTCACAAAATCAATTGTTCCATATCCAGCAAAAACATATAGAAGATCCTTAATTTGTATTGCAGCCCCATCCAACCGAGGCACAGGTGCATTAGCCATTTTCTCCCATTTCAGTTCCGGTGCAGGCAAATCAGCAAATGTAGCCGATAAGGATCGATCATGGACACCATCTACCTACACACATAAACAAACAAACAAACAACTATTCTTAACCTTTCCTACACATCCGGGATTTCACTATAAACACAAAGTAAACAGGCATTCCATGAATGGATTGTGCTACAAACCTAATTTGAACCAAAAAACTTGTAGCTTTATCAGCCCCCACCATAACAACAGTAATAAACAACCAAGCATTCAACTTTTTCCTACATTACTCCCATAACCATAAATAAAGCTCCAAAACTGCAAAAACACTCGAATGGGCAGTGCTAAAATTGTAAGTAAAGCAAAAAAGATCGTACCTTTATTTTTTGGTGTTTAGTGTCAGCAAGATGTGGTTCTTGTTTTGGAATTATTACATTGGATTGAGGATATTTAGGAGGAACCCGGTTGGATATATAAGAAGAAGAAGCAAAATGTGGAGAAGATGCCCACAGATAATCACCAATCAGGCCAAACCCTAATAGAACCACACAAACTATGACCAGTTTTGTTGATTTTTGCTTCCCTGATGACCTTACCATCTCCCTCTTTATATTTATATGTGCAAGCACATATAGCTCTAGAGAGATAAAAAGCTTAACAGAGAAGGTGAAGTAGGAGTCTTGTGTCTCTGTAAAAATCTGACCTGATCTTTCTCAAGAAAACGGAGAGATCTTGAGAGACAGAAGATGACAACTGGATGTCGGTTCATTTTATATTAGTTTCTTTTTAGGCTTGGGCAAGAAAGGAGATCTATCTATTGGATTGTTGTCAATTAGGTCCTCTATAACTCGGACTTGTTACGCTCGACAAATCAGCATCATGTTAATCTCTCCCCTCCATTAATGGGAAGTTAATTTACTCCATTAAATTCTTCTTGAGAGAGTTAATCTATTAAGATAATTTTATTTTTATGGAGAAGCCTCGTAACTAAGAGGTATGATTTGACATGTTCATATGTAACGGTTACTCCTGGAATAATTATTGAATTATATAAAGGGTATTAATTATTAGATTAAATATTTAATCACCGAGTGAACTCACTTTTTTTTCGTAGTAAGAAATCAGAAAAGATATTGTTTTGATTAATTGAGTTTTCAACACGCGTGGCCGAATTAACTCTTTAGCTTTAGTTTTTCGAATGAACACGTTGAATCGGGTTTAAGAGCTATGAAAGGAGATATGGATTTAAGAACCCGGGACAAGGACCACCTGGGCCATCTGGCCCAAGCCTTTCATGATAACAAGAATTAAAAAAGATCACTATTCTACGTGTTTATGATCTAATTTCATTGCTAAGAACACAATTAATAGTATAGGATTTAATGCGTATTTAAATTAGACATTAATATCACTTTACTCGGGATAACCCAAGGGAGAGTAGGATTATGCAAGTCTTATTTCTGATTTACTAACAGGAAAAATTAAATCCTACTAACAGAGAGAACAGGTTGGCACAGATTTAATAGATTGAGAGACGCAGCATTCTTACATGGTAGTTTAACTCCTGAACATAGATTTTTTATGGGAAAAGGATCCAAAGGATGTAAGAAGAGCAACGAGTACAATATTACAGACCATTGAAAGCTTAAGCATGCTCTCTTCAATACACAGAAGCTTGAATCTTCCAGACTGATACTGTAGATATTAATCGCTCGAGGAAGAATCTTCAAGAAGCTCAATTGATATGATTAACAACTTGCCATGTAAACAACAAAGTAATCTCTGCTTTGAGAAAATATACTAATATCTCACAACATTTTTCTTTCTATTTATCATAATCTCAATCCGCTGCCTCAAGCATGTAAAATTCTCTACAATATATCAAACCCAACCCCCATCACAACCTTCAAGACCTAGGTTAAACAAAAAATGAAAAAAAGATGGCAGAAAACACTTAAAACTATACACCTAGTGAAACCGAAAAGAAGAAAACACCACCACCAGTCTATCACAATCATCAATGCCACCTCCATATCACTTCCACCACCATCGATATTTAGATGGAAAAGAGAGAAGAAAAAAAAAAAGGAATCCCAAAGTGAGTCTACAGCACAAGCTATTACACAGGTATGACATCATGCTTTGAAGTATCTTCGCATCTCAAAACAATACCCTCGAGGCTAGCTGGAAAAATACATTTGGCCCATTGGCACCCAGTTGTAATCGGTTCGGGGGGAGGGACGATCATAAGCACGTTGTCATTCCTTTGAACAACTCCCATTACACTAACAGTGCTTCCTTCTTTGATGTACCTACACACAAAACATCTACAGTTATTCCAGGTTACATGCAACTCATCGAAAGCAGCTAATATAATAACAGAAAAGATACAAGACATGAGAACCTGAGAGATACTGAAAAGCTACCATCTCTTATCGAGGGTAAAACAAAAACTAGAATTCTTGGACTGCACAACCTATTATTTTTATAGAAAATCTGTTCGACATGGGTACAAAGTAGCTTGTAAGTTATACCGATCAGCTCCCTCCCCTCTTCTAACCAAACAAAAGATTGTTTAATTCCCATCCCCCTCCTTGCAAATCTAAATAAGCGAGAGCACAGTCTTTAGATATGTCCCAGAAAATCCTTATTACAAATTGAGGAAAAACAAAAAACACAGAGAGTTTATACTGGCACATAAGTATGCATAGACCAAGAGCTATGCTGAAAGTAAGAAAATCAAAAAAAAGAAATCATTTACCCTTCTTTCATTCGCATTATTCGATCATCACTAGAAAGATTCCTTTCTCCCAGCCATTTGACAAAATCTGGAGACAGCTCTTCAGCACCCGGGTTAGCATCAATGACAAGGGAATCATCAACATAAGGAGTCACCCTCGCTCCATAGCCAGTTTTAACCAATGCTCTCAATCCAGATTGAAAATCAGAAATGTAGAAGTCAACCACACGCCTCTGAAATAGAAATTTTACAGACCTTCCAGTAAAAACTCAAAACCCAATAAAATAATCTATAATCAACGGCGCATCAGTCTGTAGAAAGTGGCATGAATGGGCACCTTGAATCGATATGTCATTACAACCAATCCAAGAGCCAAATAAAACAAAGCAAAACAACTAAACATGGTAAGCAGAAAAGATGTTGTTGGCAACAATAACAAGGTCAGACATTCTCCAGAAAAATGAAAAATGCAGATTATTCACGGCCAGCAATCACCATTTTTGTCTACATGCATGAGGTGAAATGTATAAGATATTTCCCATGTTATACAAAATTTAAAATGAGAAAACAATCTATTTCCAGTAAACACTAATGGTTAACATTGGCCACCAGCCCGAAGCAGAGACAATTTGTAGCAATCACCATTTTTTGTCTACATGCATGAGGTGAAATGTATAAGATATTTCCCAAGTTATACAAAATTTAAAATGAGAAAACAGTCTATTTACAGTAAACACTAATGGTTAACAAAATTTTCCATAAACCTAAGAGATGTGCCAATTACGTACATGCACGATAGAGTCCATCAAAATTTATCTAATCAATATTTCAATCACTCACTTCTAATGATCTAAGACCCCAACTGAAACGACGATGAGTTGGGTTGGCTGCTTTTGAGTCCCATCCTCTGTACTCGTACAAACTTGTGGAGGTATATACACATCTAGGAACTCTTTGGAAAGATGACTCCAGGGGCACGTTTCCACAGGTGACCACCTTTAAAAACACAATAGTCATGTATATGAATTACTTGAGCATAAAAAAGTGGTAATCAATAACTAAAACAACATAACCAGTGCCTCCAAACATATTGGAAGACATGCACTGTAAAGAAATTCCATCCCTGTCAATCAAAAATGTACTTGAGAAAAATAGTATATTGAGTATTAACCCTCATCTGCCCATTCCTCCCAGAACAATATCCTTCTGCCAAAACAGATTCATGTCACAAGTTATATTACATAGGTATGCAAGATCAAGCATTGTCACACATCCATCAGGTTATAAACCAATGCAGAGTTAACTGAGCAGTGAATGCTAAACTGCTTATGATTATGCAATGTGAGTGCGCACACTCACACAGATCCCTGGAACTTCACCTCTAAACACAAATAAAACAAAAAATTGGGGAGTTCTGTTTTCACTTCCAGTTGATACCCATTGCCACTTCTATATTCATAATTTTGGTTCTGGAATTATTTTGAATGAAGATTAGCTTTCCTTTGCAAATCATATGCATTGAACTGAACACAAACTCTTCATTAGATTTTGAAAACATCAGTGACAATTAATGAAATGCAGAAATCTGCATTGCAACTTGTAAACAGGCATGATTCCCCGTCTTCAGAAAGGAGAGTCATGAAAAAGTAAATCTACTTGTATAAGAGCAGATGAGCATAAACATGTTAAAATAAATTCATCACAACTTTGACTAGCTGACACACCAAAACAAATTTAAGGGGAAAAAGGACACGTACCCCAGAAATTTTCACAAATTGCCCATTTTTTGCATTTCGTAGCTCGGCATCTGGGTAACGCGCAATGTAAGCCATGATAGCTCTTCTCCCAAAACAAGTATTCCATATGAAAAAAGAGGCAACAGCACCAAAAAGAACAACAACAACTATTAAGAGAATGGCATTATGGACTGCTCCAAGGATAAAACCACCAGCAATGAAACCCATTACAAAAAGTAGAATCAATGACCACAATATCAGCTTCGGGAAGTTCTTTCTGAAGGAAAAGTCATCATCTTGGCTAAGAACAGTCACTGCCTGATTGTGAATAACAGCATAGCCTGGATTTTTCATAGACCCCATAGATTCTAAAGGACCAGATACCTTCCGAGGTGCCCCAGACGAGTTCAGTGGGCCTGAAGATATAGGACCAGATGTAATCAGACCGGTAGTAGGAAGAACAGGAGGAAGGGGACCAGAGTTTTGGCGGCCAGAAGGCGTTACTCCACCTGACTGAGGGCCAGATGACTTCTTTACTGGCTCTCCATGCTTATTTAGGGGTCCTGAATTTGATTTTTTTAATGAAACTGAACCACTTCCTCCAGATGATACAGCACCTGATGTAGTATAGGCTGCCCGGGCAGCTGCATTAGGCATGATTGGCCCTGAATGTGAAGCAGCTCCTCCAAATGACCCAGTCCTTGAAGGAGCACCAGTTATAGGTCCGGATTTCCTGGACTTTGAGCCATCTACAGGAATATCAAACATTTTGCCCAACTCTCCAGACCTCTTGATATCACCACCAGTATATGGCATGGCCACAGAGGTCATTGTTGGAGCCCTCTCCTTCGGCTGTTCAGGCCGGCCTGATACATAAAGGCCATTGCTGAGCTTATGAGATGGGAAACGAGAACCCATCTAGATACTTTAGGAGACCACAGGAGATGTTATGAAACAAATACCACTGCGTATAGTGATGCGATGGTCAAAGCCCTCCTACACATACAAAGAAAAAACATTTTAGTATTTAGACAATTTTTTTGGAAATAAACAATTCTTGAAGTATTCTTTAGAGCTATTAATAGCCAATGAAAATACAAATTTAGTAGACAAAATGTGTACAACGTGCCATAAAAATGCTTGAAGAGCACAAAAGATTCCAACGACCTAAAAGGCACCTATCTAGAACAAAGGTCGTCACAGTAGTTAATTGCCAAGACCCATGAGATAAGAGCACCAATTACGTGTCCAATCAAAGAAGTCTGATTGGACGCCTATCTCGAGTAAGTAAAGAAAATGAAGATGACCAATCCAAAAGAACCAAACAGCAAGAAAGCTGGCCAAAATCAAATCACCAAACAATAACAGCCAAAATCCCTAATGAAGCATCGGGAGCCCACTGAAAACTATCCCAAATTTCAGTAAACTCAGCAAATAAGCTAAGTCATTTCCATGCTCTTGAGGATGAGCCTTAGAAATTATCTTCTATACTCCTGCAGCTTCTCAGCATGCAAACCAAAGAGGGGATAACTAATAAGAGCAACCCCCCCAAAAATACACACACACACACACACTAAAGTAAACTCCAAGAATGAAAAGGGTCTGAAGATCCAGGTTATCCTAATATTCTCCCAAAATACCATTAAAATTGTGTTCTCATATCATAGAATCATGGAAGATCTAAAGCAAGAAGAAGAGAACCGAGTTGGCTAAAGGAATTTAGCTCAAAGAACCTCAAAATAACAAAAAAAATGTACAATTTTAAATTTCCTACATCTATTGTAGAGTTAGAAATCAAAATAACATATTAGCACCGTCAAGTTCTATTTTCATAAAAGTCAATCGTGCAACTTTTTGACATATTATGCATAGAACCAAAATCCATCATCCAAACGAATGAACTAAGAGTTACAAAATCAGTATTTTAAGCATAACAGAGGAAAGATCAAGAATTCTGAAACAAGAAACCCCAAATATTCAAAGTTTAACAGCTTAGGTTTAAAGTCCAGTTATTCTTCTGTTTACAACATTTTTTCAACCACCTCAGGCAGACATTGAACTAAAATCCCTCACACCCCAAAAGCGAGATGCGTAACCTTCCATCCTAAGTTAGTAAATCACAAAACACCTAAAAAACTAGAATACATAGCCAAATCTAAGAAATAAAGCACTCCAATACTGCCATTTTGAGTGAAAACCATGAAAATCATAGAGATCTAATGAAAAAAGTAGAGATTTCAAAAGGTAAGAGCTTGACCGAGAGTGAGATTTCACTATATGTAAACGAAAAAATGGCAAATCTAGGAGTCAATAAAAACAGAGAGCAGAAATAAACAGAAATAAAAACAACCTGCACACTCAAAATATCAAAATCTATCAAAGGAACCAACTTTATAGCTCAAATCAAGAAAACAAACCAAACCCAGATCACCATTTTAAGCAAAAAGCAAGAAAATGGGAGAGATCTAAGAAAAGAATCATCCTTTTCAGGTGTTTTGAGAGAAGTGACAAAAGAGGTCTAAATAGGATTAAAAAGAAATCATATTTCTTCTTCCCAACACGTACCTTAATAGATAGTAGAGAGAGTTGTTGTTGTTTAAATCTGGAGAAAATTATGGGAAGACAACAATAACAGCAACAACACGGCTAAAGTGAATCAAAAGACAAAAACAATTGTTTCGGTAGTCCTAGTACTAACCAAACCAAAACCTCTCCCTCTCTAAGAAGCCACCCCTTTCTTTCTCTCTCTAAAAAATGAATCCACTTAATAACTACTTAATGAGTCTCTCCCTCTCTCTCTCTCTCTCTCTCTCTCTCGCTCGCTTTTCTTTTGTGCGTGTGAGAGTCACTTGAGAGAGCCGCGACAACTGGTGAGTTGTCTCGTCTGGCAAAAGAGCCCCTCCAAAATCTCTTTAAAAGGAAATATTTTAATTTTATTTATCAAGATAAATATTATTTATAAGCACCACTGACGTTAAACAAGGATATACTAATCCCTATTAAAAAAAATTATAGGTAATTAACAACAACAACAGTAATAGTTAATAGCTCAAGCAAACGAACAACCCCACATTTCCCTCTCTGTTGTTAGCTTGATGGAGTGACCACATGGGGTCTGGACTCTGGATGATGAGTGAAGTTTTGAAGTTGCCCTTTTACACATTTTGGGGGGACACTTCATTTCTTAAATAAATTTTCATTTTTAGAAAAAAATGTTAACAGTAGCCTAGTCAAGGTAGGAGTGTTGAGAGGTTAGGTCAGGTCTGGTCTGATTCATCTCAAAAGCCAGGATATTTGTGAGACAGCATGATCCAATACAATTGGAATGATAAAGGGGGAAAGCAAATTTTGCTTGTGAAATATTTCATGGACATAAAGATCAAGGACAAGACCTCTGAGACCACTCCTTTTGTGACATTTGTTTGATGCATGTGACTTCACGCTCCCCCTTTCACACCTGGAAAGTCAGACCTCCGAGGCACAAAATCCACATACTACACAACCATATGCCATGTCTAGGCAATTGAGGTCCAGTTTGTCCATGTTGTCCGATGTAGCGCAGTCATACTTGCTTCCACCGAGAACCCTTTTAAAATTTGATGATTTTTAGTTTTTTTTTTCAAATCACGATCATCGGACGGTGCCTGTTATTTACTTCTCCTTGTACTGGTAAAAGGGTAGATCGTTGGTTGTCTGTTGCGTGGCAAGTCAGAAATACGTGTAATCAGTGACTTTGTGCATCGTTGTATTGATGGTATTGCTTTCTTTTTCGTGGGCAAAACCCTATCTCCTGCGCATCCTCAATTTGATAAAATGGAAAGGGACATTATCATGACACGATTAAGTTTTCTTACGGCTGAAGTCTTTTTTTAAAAAAAGAAAAAAGATGTTGCTTCCTTTCCTTCAAATCTCAACAAATCGTAATCAAAACAATTCGGTGATAATGTTAACAACCTGCTCTATTTTTCAAACGCTTGAACTAAAATTTGATTTGTTCGATTTGAATGTTTAACCACTGCTTTCTGCAATATTCATGCAACATTTATTTATTTTTTTTGGTTATGATCAGGCTCTGCATTACTTTTTGTAATTGTCTTCCCTGTTATTTTTATCTCTCGTGAATATATAAGGAGAGGAGGGCAGTGCTCAACATCAATTTGGTAGCATCACGGAAACTAGCAATAAGCAGCAGCGGCGGCAGTGTTGTTAGCCTAGAGTAGGTGTTTTTCATCAAATAAAAATTTTAAAAAGTAAAGGCATACTTTCGTCCACTTACACGTGAACCACTGAGATATGATTTAACGAGGTTATTTTTTAAAATATTTTTTATTTAAAAATATATTAAAATAATATATTTTTTATTTTTTTAAAATTTATTTTTTACATGGAAATATTAAAATAATAAAAAAGTCTAAAAAAATTAATTAAAAAGACAAAAATTCATTACAAAAACTAACCGTACCTAATGTTACCCTCAAAAAATGATCCGTAAATGAAATGACAACAAGTAGAATCGATGACGATAAGCCAAACCCTGAAAGATTGAAACAATGATCAAGGGCTTACTGGCCAGAATCAACAATACCACATGCATAAATTACTAAATACCTCCAAATAAGATCATCATTTGGATGTTGATCACTTGTATGTTTACTGGCCAGAATCGTGCATAAATTACTAAATACCTCCAAATAAGATCATCATTTGGATGTTGATCACTTGTATGCTTTTCCCTCGAGCATTCCACTCAAGTCAACATTTTAGTTTTCAACAACATCCATGAAATCTCTTAATTTTACATCATGAATCTTCATTTCTAAAAAAATATAAAAAAAAATAGATATAGTTGCTAGTAAGATCATAAAATACATGGATCTCAACTTCAAGGTACATTAAGCAATGTTGCCTTTTCTTTTTTTTAAAAAAAAAAGAATGGAGGTTGGCTTTTTAACGAAACCGATGTTCTAAAAAAACAGAAAAAGAAATCTATACAACATGTTAGGGTGGAAATTAACAGAAAAATAAAACCAGGATCACATCTGGAAATCAATTAATTTTTGGTTTTGGATACTGCTAACTACACCAGTATCACGTCATCATTTGATGTATCTTCATATCCCAAAACAATACCATCAAGGCTAGCTGGAAAGATGCATTTGGACCATTGCCATCCAGTTGCCAATGGCTCCGGAGGTGCAACTATCATATGTATATTGTCATTTCTCTGAACAATCCCTATCACATTAACAGTGCTGTCTTCTTTGATGCACCTGCAATAGCCATGGCTGCAGTTTCAAAACTCCAAAACATCCAAAATACCTAAAAATAGTTCAATGGTTATAGATCCTCAACTAATAAAAATCACAATGATACCTTACCTCAACAAAGGGACTATAAAAAATTACTATGATAAAAATCTAACATATTTTCTGGTTCAAGATCCCACCTAAGAGTATGTAAAGAAATAATATACTTGATGACCTAATTCTTAAAGGAGAGAGCTTATCCTTCTTTCAGTCTCATTAAATGCTCATCATTTGAAAAGTTTTTCTTTCCCAACCACCTAACAAACTCCGAAGACAGGTCTTTCTTTTCAGGGTTAATATTAACAACCAAGGAATCGTCAACAAAAGGGATTATACTTGTTCCACTACCAGTCTTAACCAGTGCTCTTAAACCAGATTGGAAATCAAAGATGTAGAAGTCAACACATGCCTCTGCCAAAAAAAAATATGTATCCTCTTAAAAATAAGGAAATTCAAGGTAAAGCATTGCTCTAAATGTAAATGTCCATTCATCATCGCAAATATTGAAAATTAAAATGGAATGTAGTGAAATAGGAAAGGGAAGGAGATGCAGCCAAAAATCAAAATAAAAGGAATAAGGATCATTTTCCTTTATTTAGTGGGTTTATATTCTTTTCTAGTATAAAAGATCCAAACTAGGATTTTCTATGTTTAGAGTAGTCCCTGTTTCTGAATGTAACCTACACGGGAAAAACATGGAATAACTGATGGTTGAAGAATTATGATTTCTTAGAGTGGTCAAGGTTTCAAATAACTATTGATTTTTACTACTCCTGGAGTAAATTCAGTTTGAAGTTTCAAATAACTAGGATTTTTGCTAGCAGAAAAGGTGATTGGTTAGTAAGAGGGGAATAATAGTTTCAAAAAGGGCACCTATCCAGATATTTGGATAAGAAAAACCCAGCCAACTCGTAGGAAGCTAGTGTATATGTTAAAATCCTTTGTGTTTGAGGGAATAATCTCTTTAACACTACATGTTCAAAAGATACAAACTCGCAAAATTATTTTGGCAAAGAAACTACAACACAGGCAATCAAAAATACAAAGCCATCCTCTCTCACCTCTGATGATCTCAATCTCCATGTAAAATGGCAATGACTAGGGCTAACAAGTTTTGAACCCCATGCACGGTACTCATATAATCTTATAGAGGCATGGACACATCTAGGAACTCTTTGGAATAAAGACTCCAAAGGGACATTACCACAGCTCACCATCTTCAGCAATTGCAAGAGAGTAAACATTCTGATCAATATCACATAATTATGCATAAGAGAAAAGGATAAAAAATTCAAAATCAATATACATTTTTTCAAGACACAAATAGTAGAAAGTATAACGCATGGTCGTTAAAGCATTATTGGATTTAGGTGTAGAGAAGGGAGAAAAAGGTGCAGGGCAATTAGTGAAAACCAATAAGAATAAAGATCTCAATCTACATTAAATAAAAAAAAATTGCATTCACATAAAAAATAATAAATAAAAGCACCCATTACATACCCCGAAAACTTTCACATATTGCCTATTTTTTGCAGCTCTTAGATCAATTTCAGGATAGTGAGCAGTGAATTCCATGATATATCTTCTTCCCCAACACGTATTCCAAGTAACTAGTCCAACAACTATGACAAAAAAAACAAAACCACAACAACAATAAGGAGGATGGCATTGTGAACAACTTCAAGAATAAAACCACTAGCAAGGAATCCCATCATGAAAATCAGAATCACCAACCATACTACTATTTTTGGGAAGTTCCTGCTCACAGAATAGTCATCATCCTAAGTAGTCATAACTGGGTTGTTACTGATTGAGAATCTGTGTAATTTCATTGAACATGTGGATTCCAAAGGACTAGAAACTTTCTTAAGAGCACCAATGGAATTTAGTGGTCATGAAGAAATAGGTCTAGATGTTACGAGACTGGTCGCTGGCAGGATTGATGGAATAGATCTAGAATTTTACTGTGTTGCTCCACCAAATTGAGGGCTAGAGGACTTCTTTACAGGTTCCTCGTGTTTATTTAGTGGTCTAAAACTCGATTTCTTTAGTGAAGCTGAACCAGGCAAGCCTCCAGATGATAAAGGACCTGATGTGGTATAGTCATCACGAAGAGCAGCATTTGACATCACTGAACCTGAAAATGAAGCAACTCCTCTAAAAGATCCAGTCCTTGAAGGAAGGACCAGTTATTGGCCCAGATTTCCTAGACTTAGAGCCATCTATGGGGATATCAAACATTTTCCCCAACTTTTTTGATTTCTTAATATCAACTCTTGTATAAGGCATGACAGTTGAGCTCATCGTTGGAGTCTTCTCTTTTGGTTGCTTGGGTTGACCAGATACAAAAAGACCATTGCCTAGTTGATGAGATGGGTATCTAAAACCCATTAAGCTTCTTTAAGAAAACCCAATAACGCACAAGATGAACTAGTAAGTTGTCAAAACAATTCTCAAAAAGATATTTGGATAAGAAAAACTCAGCCAACTCGTAGGAAGCTAGTGTATGTGTTAAAATCTCAAAGTAAAGAAAAACTAGTAAGTTGTCAAAACAATTCTCAAAGTCCTACTAAAATTAAAAAAAAAAAACAGGAAAAATAAAATTGAAGTGATTACTCATTTATCAACCATTAGAATTAATCATTATAAGCAATCATAAACTGAAAGCCTTCTTTTCAACAAAAGGAATGATTTAATTGAAGTACTTGTCTGATAAAAAAGTAAAGAAAATAACAAAAAAAAATTTATAAACCTCACACATTTATGTTTGCTATGAATTTACTCCCAAGTGCATTTCCATTGCAATGTTGTAGTAAATAAAGATGAATAATAAAATTTATGAATTTTATATAATTCTCCAAGAGGCATCCAAATACTACTTTTTTGCTATTTGTAAATTGAAAGGTTCCTCATTAACAGCTAAGATTGTCAATTCCATATCATTCTCCAACAAACACGCTACTGTCAAGTTCATCAACAACTTTTATAAGAGATTGCAACAAATAAACTTAAAACGTAACACTCTCCTTTACAGTTTTTACAGTTTGATGTGTACCTCATCAATTACTCTTCTTCCTTTTCATCATAATCACTAGGGCACTCATTAAAATTAACAATTCAAAACTTTTATTCTTTGTTTTCCCATACGACTACAAGCCATGATGATATCAAGAAAAAGCAGCTTGGGAATTAAACATGTCATCTATTTTTAATTCCAAACAATTCAAAACATTTCCCTGCATCAACCGACATTGCATGAATTTAATACTTCAAAACATAAATCCAGGGAATAAAATATAATGCTCTATTTTTAATTCCAAACAATTCATAACATTTACATAGATCAGTCCACAGTGTAGAGATTCATAACTTCTGAGCAAAAATTCATTGATTACATCGGTCAGAGAAAAGATGGAAAGTCAGCACTTGAAAATCCATTTGCATGTTGGCTGATAAAAAACATGAAAGAGAGAATAACTTCAACCATATTCGCTATATTAGATAACAATCGAATCTTGATTCATCATCAAAATGCTCTAAACTGTTAATCTTACCATGAACCAAATCTAAAGCTCTCCACTTTTATGCAAACAGATTGCCAGTATGCTACAAACATTACAAATATAATAGTAACATTCTATTAAAAATAAAAAACCCACATCCAAGATAAAGAAAACAAAAAATACCCATTTCCATATTTTTTAATAAGCCAACAAGAAAAAATGCAAGAGATCTAAACTTTATAAGGCAAAACATCAAACTTAGAAAAAACAGTAAGAGAAATTCAGTGACAGTAGTAAGAAGTTAAATGAGAGAATGGGCAAATATGACATTGGCGTTTGTGATAACTACTCGAGGGAGGACAATGAAGATTTGGAGCATTTCAATGGGAAAACAGTTGCTGTAGTTAACAGTGCAGATAGTAGCAGTGGCTGTCCAAGCAACACTGATTGTAAGATCCCATCTCAGTAGAAGTCACCATCTCTCTGAAAATCTCTGCTTGATCTCTCTTTCTTCCTCTTGAAGGAGTAACAACAACAGATGGGTTGTCTCTAACTGCAAAAAAGAGGAAAAACCCACCGAATTAAGAGGGAGAAATTGAGTGTAAAAAATAATCTTTTATTATTAATTGTTAGCAACAGCAGCTGCTGAAGACATACCTCTCACCTTCTCTCACTCTTTGTCTCCCTTGTTGACTCTATTTTTCTTTTCTTGAAAGCGCGTGTTTGATATAACGATATATATAATGTATTTTCAAGATATATTAATTTTTATTTATTTTTAATATTTTTTAATAAAAATATACTTTTAAAATATATCAAAAAAACATAAATAACGACACTCTTGAATATTTACTTAGTGTTTCAAACATGGATTGATATATATATATATATATATATATATATATATATATATTATTGAATCAGGAGTAGTAACAGGGAGAAAAAATGTGTTTTGTGATTGAAAAAACTCGATTACTGTTACTCTTTTTCTCTTTTACATTATTGTTGTTGTTGTTGTTGTGATGTTACGAGGAAAGACCATGATTTTTATGTTGAAAAACAATGCTAGAGTAGGAATAGCATTGAGTGGTGGACCCAGGACACCTTGTTACAGACAAGAACAACGCAGATGTGCCATAAAATTGACCATGATGAATCCAGACGGGTCAACGTAAATGTTTAAATTAGATAATTGATCCTTCTATGCTTTTATATACGTAATGTTAGATTTTTAAGAAATGTAAAAGTAAACTTAACATGTTGCTAATGTTTATTTCTGAGTGAAGACTTGAAAAAAGGAATCATAATATGGTTGATTTAGTATAATTTGGTTAATTTTACATATTATATAACTCATAAAAATATAGTATAATTAAAAAAATAAAATAATATCTTTTCTAGTATTAAGATAATTACATATTAGATTGATTTTTATTAACTCAGGTTACATATTAAGTCAGCAATTTGGGTTGCAAGACTATAATAATCCTATGAAAAACAACTCAAGATAAATTATAACACTTAATTCTCAATTAATACAGTGTTAATGATGAAACAGCCTAATAAAAAATAAATTAAAACAAACTTAAATAATTAGATTAACCATCTAGACTTATGACTCGAATCATAAGATAATAACAATCCAATAAAACATGAATTTAATATTAAAGGACTGTGATCTTAGTGATTAGATCGGGAAAATCTCTTAGAAATATAATAAAAAATAACATGGTTAAACTAAGGTTAAATAAACAAAAATCCGTGATCACGATTATGAAATAAAAAACAAGCTTAATTCTTAACTAATTCAGTGTCAAGTGATAAAATTAAAAAAAATCAATTAAAAAAAAGATATAAAAAATAGCATGAATTAATCTGGGTTAATTTATTAAACATCATTCCCGAGATATGAAGCTAGAATAACATATATGGTAAAACAAAAAAAAATCTGAATTATAATTTTTAATTAATCTAATATTAAAAAATAAAAAAAGTTAATGAATAAAAAAGTTTAAATCAATTAGATAAACTTGTTACTAACAATTTATGCCATGAAAATATAATAATAAAAAAATAAAAAAATATAATATTAAAAAATAAATAAAATAAAATAAAACACTACTTCAATTAATAGAGTTTGGTGAAGAGTAAAACCTCCTCCTCCTTTTAGATTATAACCAATTAATGTAATGTTATCCGTAAAGAAGCATCGAATTTCCGGGGGAGGAACAGCAAGAAGTTTCTATCCATTTGTTGGTGGGCTAGTCGAACTTCAAGCCCACTAATTAGAGCCCACGAAGGCTAGTTGTTTTGATGGGCCTATCAAAAGAAAACCCCACTTCCTGGATCCCCCAAATCCAGGGCAAGTTAATTAGACCCTTAAATTATCACAACGGATTTCCTCTGACCATCTATAATTACCAGAAATTCACTGGAACAACGCATGTAAGATTTGCACACACACATACACATACATACATATATACATATACACACACATACGTATGTATGTATGTATGTATGTATGTGCACACGCGCGCACACACACACACACACACACACATACATACATACATATGTATGTATGTATGTATGTATTTTAATAGATATTATACATATAGTTCGTTGGTGATTTTGGCTGGGATCATGGTTTTAGAGGGGGGTGAAGAGGTTGTAAGAAAATGAAAAAAGCTGTGGCGAAGAGTGCTTTTTTTAAAGATCACAGACAAGGTTTGTAATCTCTCCCTCTTTCACTCTCTCCCTTTTTTTTTATTTGACTAAAAAAACACTAAAAAAAACATTAAACCGCCCCTTTTAGAAGCCACCAAACTCTCAAAAAAAAAGAAAAAGAAAAAGAAGAGTATTGAGGATTTTAATCTCTCTTTGCTTGATTCTTGCAAACGAATATTCTAATTACCTATTTAATGTTTGTATCAACAAAGAAAAGAATTGTTAACATCGTAGCAATCAAGATCAAGCTGCTCCAAGATGTACCTCTGATTTCTTTGTTTTCCAGAGGAATAAGGAGCAAAAGCCGCCTTCAAATTGTAGAATGCACCTGCTGCGATTACAGTGTTATCACCTTGTCCTAGCGTGGAAGATATTACAAGGTGCTAGCTAGCTAACTATGACCAATTAATAAATAAATTTGTGGTGATCCTCCGCACACATGCCTCAATTTGCACCTACCATCAATAATTAATCTTAATTTTTTTAAAAAAACACGAATCCAAGTGTGGGTAACATGGCTAAAATCCTGAAAAAGTTTTTATCCTTAGGAGTGAATATCGAAGACAATAAACTATTATCATTTTAATCTCAAAGATACACTATCTCTTTCAAAAGAATTATTTTATAAATCTAATTAATTAATTAATAGTGGTGATGGGTGTCGCAATTGTTGTTATTTGTCATAAGAAATCACAGTCTGATTTCTGATTAATGGTCATATTAAAAACGTTAATTATAACCAGTCTATTTTTTTAATTTTTATAATAATAACATCCAGTCCATCAATTATGACAAAGAAAACGGGCGAATCTGTAATTCTTTAATAAGTAAGAGACCGGGAATCTTATTAGTGTATGAACAATAAATACACCAAAAGCTTTTAGGATAACCGAAACTCGGTATGGGGACAGCTACATTTCAGCCCTTATTTCACTTTCACCCCCTAGTTTCATATGCTTCAATACTATCCCTATTGTTAAATAAAGTTTTGATTTTACCCTTTATCACCATAACTAAAAAATAAACATTTTCCCGTTCAAATATTTATTTCATTTTTTATTATTTTATCTGATTTTTTCTTCTCAATTCCATATATATATATATATATTAATATCCCACAAAAAAATTAAAAATCTGAAAAACATATTCAATAGTCAGTCGAGAGCAACATTGGAACATTCAAGAAACCGCCTCAAAAAGGGCCATGAAAAGTTTAAGCCAGAAGGATACAGGCGACACAGCTATTAAAATAAAGGATCAAAATGAACAATAACATGTCACTATCAGAGAAAATACCGACCAAGCATCTCCACCTCTCTATATATCTCTAGGTCCTTCACCCTCTCCCTCTCTTCTTTCAAATATCCAAAACTAAAACCTTTCCTTAGTAATCTCCGTGTCCTTGTATCATCGAAAACATCCTTCGATGGCTTGCTCTCTTTCTGTTTCTCTAACAAAGACATATTGCTTAACATCATCAACGAGGTTTTCTTCTCGTTTGCTTGCCCTGAGAGCACAATCAAACATTCCTCACAGCAACAGCCCATCAGAAACTGATGATTCCTCTTCTGCCTCTTCATCAACCGACCCCTTGCTTAGAAAGCTAGAAGATGCAATCCATCGGATCATTGTGCGGCGTGCTGCACCTGACTGGCTACCTTTCTTGCCCGGATCTTCTTACTGGGTCCCATCTCCTAGATCTACATCTGGCTCTCTTGGGATTGCTCATCTTGTTGAGAAATTGGCTAATCCTTTGTCCGATGAGGAGTCCCTTTCCACCACTACTGTTAGAGGATGGCCCTCCTCTGATTACTTTGTTAAAGGTACTTTCTTTGCCTGTTTGTTTCTTTTTTTAACCATCTGATTGCCTATTTTTGTATATAAGATTTTGTAATGCGGGTTTTTCCCCCTTCAAAATTACTGACTGATCAATCGGTTGTGGATAATTTGGTTATGGGTGTATTGAAAAATTGAGTCCTTTTTTTGTGTTAAATTGACTGAATGCTACCTTACAAGTTTCTGAAGAACATTAATTTCTGTTTATGTGCTACATGGCTGATTACACTTTTGTTTTTCTTCAATTATAGGTGCACCTGCACAAATGATGGAGTTAAAGTTGACCTCAAAGGACGTAGAGTCAGATACTACTACAAGTAATGTGTCTCACTCTGAGGATGAGGAAGGGTAGATCAAAATTCTTACAAAATCAGCTTCTGGGTAAGTTTTACTTGTTGACAAACCAGCCTTTTCATAAACTAGCATAGGAATTTTTGAATCTTTTTTCTTTTATTGACTGCTTATTTGCTATGTGTAGGCTCATCCAAGCATGTAAATTTTGTTTAGAATCAAGAAACAAGTCAAACACCAACTAAATCACAATTTGATCAACTGGAGCTTTTCAGATGCGACTTGGTGTGGTAGCAACTGTGTTGTTTGTGATGCCCTTTCTAGCTTGCTGGCTATGGTGTTTTTTATTTATAGTTCAGGTGCATGCTTGTGTACATATGTTTGAAGCTAATAAAATGGTTATTTTAATCTCTCTCTATTTATAATGTATCACAAGCTAATGTTTGCAATTTGCTGCTAATATTGATTTGCACTGTAATCAAGCTACCCAACAGCTAGCATTCACTTACACCCGTGCATGCTGGCCATCTCTGTTGACTGTTGCTTCAGCTTATCTTTCTTTTGATTGTTTTACTTCGGCATTATGTTTTGTGGGTATCTCTTTACTTCGTGGTCCTGGCGATTCTTGGTGTCTCTGCTGTCAAAGACTGCTTAGTATACTAGTACTGTGGTTTCTCAATCTAATTCTTATGCTTCATGAGGTCTTTATAGCTGCTTCCAACCCCTATGTGCTGTTAGAGGTGCTAGAGCTGCTATCATTCAGCCCCCATCTTGTTTCATCACTTGGATTTAAAAAGTTTTATATATCATTATTTTCTGGAAGTGCTAATTTGGATGCCTTTTGATATTTGATTCAAGAAGAATGTGATTCAGATCCCGTGGGAGCTTGTTTATTGGATATGGATATGGATATGTTTATGGATCTTCGATGTTTTGTTTCCTGTGCTGTGATGATACTTCCATTTGCAACATTTTTTCACATGATTTAATCTCAGTGTCTCATGTGCCATATGGTCTGGTCTGCTGCTGCAACCCATTTTTCCTCTCAGTGCTATGTTTTTCGGTTCATTGAAGGTTCTGTGTTCTGTGATGGTTGGATGCCATAAAGTTCTCTGTGCAGATTGCATTTGTTCTTTTCAGCTTCATGTCTTCTGCAAGCTTATACAGATTTGCTGATGATTCATGCTCCAGTTTGTTTTTAGCTGTCTTGGTCTTCGGGTTGGTGATTTGCAGTATCCAAATCTGGTTTAGTTTGGGTTTTTGTTTCATCTCTTTGTTATAATTACCCGGATTCTGCTGTATTTTGCTGCAGATCACTCGTGCATGCTGGCCATCTCTGTTGACTGTTGCTTCAGCTTATCTTTCTTTATTTATTTGTTTAGATTTACTTTTTAATCTTGTTCAATTTTTTCCTGCCATGAATTCTATACCTCTACTTAACAATGAAGTAAAGGAGTAGCTCGTTATACATGACTAAACTATAATATTGGCCTGTTTGTTAAAAATAAATTTTAAAAATGTAAATTATTTTTTAATATTAGATGGTATAATAAAAAATAAATTAAAAAATATTTTATAATATTATGTTATGAAAAAAAATAAAAAAATAGATTAATATTTTATTTTTTCAAGTTTATTAAAATAATAAAAAATAAATTTTAAAAATTAAAAAATTGAATGAAAATGAAATTAAAAAAATA
>NW_011499893.1:1200556-1229046 GCF_000495115.2 Populus euphratica
AATGGGCGCCACCCATTTACATCCTTTTGGAGCACAAGAAAAAGGAGCTGACATAATTTTTAAGCCAGATGGAATGGGATCTGTAAAATGAGCAAATCGATTGTTTAGTCATCTCTCCGTTTTATATACTGCCCAACAGCTTTTTCAACAGCAACATCAATCTGATATGTACACCAACTGTTGGTGCTGGAGCTGGAGCTAATTTTATTTCTTCATGGCATAGTGGCACCACTAGCCCTTTAACCCGTGCTATGCAGCGGGTTTTTAATTATAGTTTTTCTAGGAAGATTTAAACATGGCAGATAATAAAATTGTTTCCTGTAATAGCAAATGGATTCAGAAATTGAATAAAGATGGCAATTTCAATCAATAGATAACAATAGAACAAAGTAAAAAAGAAAAGCATCTACTTAGATGTCAATTAAGTCGCTGAAAATAATCTTAAACGTATGAAAAAGTTGATTCAAAACATTGAGCACAGGAGATTTCAGAGCATGGCAAAGCCCTTCATATTCAAACAAAAGTAATAGCCCTTCAACATGCATATCATAATATTTTAATAACAATTAACAAAATAGATGAAGTGGACGTGAGCAAACAGGTTTGCAAGCCTCGACAACAAAGCAAGGAACTTTCTTCTTTGGGCTTGCAGAATTCTTATCACATTGGTTGCATGTTAGTCTCCCAGCATCGAGTGTGGAAAAGTTAAAGTGAGATAGTAATGGAAGACAAAAAGAGAGTGACTAAATAATTACTAAAAAACATCGTGGACGGAAGGAACACCAATACGAGCATCAAAGAAATGACAGTGATCAGTGGAACACGAAGCATGTCTGGACTTTGGATATATTAAGGGGGGTGCATGTTTGTAAATATTTGTGTTAACAGGTAAGAACAAAATTTGCTTGAGAAATATCATGCAATGAAGCACACATCATGTCACTGCCCTTCTGAACCAGAGTCGTGTTTATGTCAATATAATGAATGAAAATGGAAATAACAACGTGTGTTTATTTGAGGTGTTAGCTGACATCATGAATTGTTGTGAAAACATTACAAAAATGAAAAACAAAGAGTAGAAATACAGCAATAAAATCTAATTGGATTATAAATGATGGTGCGGCAGAAAATGATAGTGAAGAGAGCCAATAATGGCTAGGTTGCCCATTGTTGAATCACAAAGAAGTATGCATTGGATACAAAATAGATCAAAAAAAAAATATGAATGACAAATGTAGAGGAAAAAAGGGTGAGGACTGAGGAATGTGTTAAAAGGGTGAAACCTTTGAAGGAGATGAAACTGCAAGGCGAGCTTTTTTTAGCAGGTGGCTCAGCTGGAGTGTTGCTTTCAATGGAAGCATAAGTTAGTGATAGAATGATCTCGGTTGTGAGCGATCCCGCTTGCACCGTAATGCTGCCAACAGGATAAGATTGTTAATTTAGTGACTTATCACATGTGCAGGATCCAATTTCAATGAAATGACATAAATGTGAGAGTGAGAAGTCTCTATGCTGAAGGGAGCAAAAGACATGATAGGTCATAGAAAGTTTTGTATCAATGATTACAAGCATGAAGCTAGATTAAAAGGTCTGAATTGAAGAATGCAATCAAATGCTTAAATGAGTCATGTTTGTTTTGAATTAAATTTTAGGAAAGCCAACAGATTTAAAAAGGCATTATTTTGAGAGGTCGCAAAGTTATAATTCAAAATACAAAGGTATGTGAAAGGCATGAAATGGCTTTCAAAAGCCTTTCATTTCATAAAATTCACCTTCATTAATGTTTGAGGTAAAAAGTAGGCAACATCTCTAGTTTTTGTTGACCCTTCTATTGCATCTCCCTGTAATTATTTCTATGTTGGAATGAATTGAGCAAGACGATGAGATGTCAGAAAGTAGTAGTGCAAGAGATGACAATGCAACGAATTGATTGGATGAGGTCACATAATATATTTATTAACTATGGAATTAGATAATATAGGAGTAACAAATTTATAAATAAAAGTTGTGCCAATAAAAGTAATAATTCTTTTTCTCAAATCATGCAATGGAATATTGCTTGTATGATATAGAATTATAAACTAAATTTCATACTCACACTAAGAGTTAAGTTGGAACACTCATCAATAAGTGAAAAATTATAAAGGAAATGTGTTCTCAGTGCTTGTTTAAAATGTAAGGCCTAGGAAAATTAAAGTAGCAGCATTTAATTTTACAGCAAATTATAATAAGCAAAACATAGTGTCTAAAATTATAAATAAAAAATAAAATTAAAGCTTATAAAATTTGCAAGGCAAAATAAAAATAAAAATAAAAATAAAAATTATATGAATAGTTTAACTTATGAAAAAGCAACAAACTTGTTGATCTACAAAGAGGCAATTAAAGCTGCTGTTCATGCCATTTTGTTTAGGAATCGAAGCACAACATGCTCTTGCTCGGATCAATTGGCAAAAAACATATTTCTTAATGTTTTTCACAGGAACGACCATTAATTCTAGAACTTCTAATTGTGTCAGTTATAAGGCCTCGGTTACCTAATTGTTTCCTGTTAACTAATTGTCTTGTGAGAGGAGAAGTTGATTCTAGAATCCAAACTGCATAAAGCCCAGATCTTGAAATGAATTTTAGTTAAAAGTCTGAATTCTCAGGTTGATTTTGGAGGGGTGGGTTCGTGGATTATCTGGTGCATTAATGGTGAAATAAAATGACTTAAGGAGCAGCCGGCAAAAAACAGTAGAAAGAACAAACAAAAGATTAAAATGAAACAACAATGAGAGGAAAAACAGGGACAATGAGGAGCACCAAGCAAGAACTGTGACAGAGCACCTATAGAGAAAAGCTTCAGTTCCAGCCAACAGATAGCTAACCAGCTCCTTCGTGGAACGACGCACACAACTTCAGCCTGCACGTTCAATGAAAGAAACCTGAAACAGTGAAACGACGCTCAAAAACATCAAGAAAGGACACAATAACTGAACCAAAAATGCCGAAATAGTGGAGATTATGATGGAAAAAAAAAAAAAAAAGCTCATCAAGAACAATGACTATCATAAAAGCGAAAAAAAATCAAACCACCAGATCTCAGAGAAGAAAACCCACCCAAAAAAACAAAGAAGAGAAGCAAGCAAAGAGAACAAACTCCCTAAGAAAAGATATGAAGGAGCAGGAATCCCAAGGAAAAAGCTTGGCAGCCAAATAAAAAAACAATCAAACAGGACCGGAAATGACATGAGACCCAACGAAAAATTTAAGGAACGAAACTAGAACAGCGTGAAAGACAGATCTGGTCCCAGTAAAAAAGCCAAAAAAAGCATAATAAAAACAACAAAACACTTAAAACCCCAAGAATTTTTGTCCAGACAAAACAAAGGTCTAATCCAACCCAGAAACCAGCAGCTTCTCCAATGCTGTCCTGTAGACAAAACCCTGCCAGGTGAACATAATATTTAATGCACAATCATGCTTATGGGTCCGCTTCTTTGAAAATCAGCCACGACCAAGCCACAAGCATCACTGGCACCAAAACCCATCATTGACTTGCGTAGAAGTTCAAGCGACCCAGCCGCTGGAAACACCATAAACAAACAGCTCAACAAACAACCCATGCGCGCAAACAACCCAAATCAAGCCTTTGATCATGGAACAAAAACCCCTGAGGCGCGCCACACTGGGAGAGAAAGCCAGAGCCAACCGATCTCTGATCATGGCACAACAAACCCCTGAGGCGTGCCACGCAGCAAGACAAAGCCAGAAAAATAAGAACGTGACAGACAAAATTAGGCAGGAACCCGTGTGAAAGAGATAAAGGCTGAAGCACTGTTGAATTCCACAGTAATTAGAGTGTTGGTGCACAGTGAATAAACAGTAAAGGATTCTCAATAGGAAAGGAGTTACCCTCGTTGTAACTCCCAAGTTATCACGGTGGACTAAAATGCTTCGGCCAGCCTAGCCCGTTGCCTTTTCTATTGAAATGTTAAGAGAGCAAAAGATCTGGCAACTCGATCCAACTTGTTGTCATGGCCGCAAACAAAGCTTTTTCTATCAACTACGTGTATTACTGTACTCGGCAGCATTGTTGGCCTATTCCGGACTACCTCTGCTCTTGCCTATTCCAGGCTTGCTGTATAAACTTAACGCAAGTTTATACAACACATAAGTAAATTTATATAGCAATTCTCAAAGGGAACAAGACCCGTACCTGTTGATGGTTAAAAAAAACTACTGGAGAGGAAAAGGTGAAGAAGCCTTCTTAAAAAGTGCAACTTATCACTAATTAGATGGCAGAAATTTAGAATTATCAGATTTCTGGACTTCTCCATTCCTCTGTGAATATATTGGAGGTAAACCTTTGGAAAATGTAGCTTTGTTCTGAACATGGGAGGCAGATGAATATTCCTAATATTCTATCTCCTTAACCCATCAAATCCATCTGGATCGTTTATGAAAGCACTATGGATTCCATTAATATCATTGATTACCAGGGGAAAAAATTGTCCACCGAGAAAGAAAACTGCTAGACTTGAAAATAGCAGGTGAGCTTGTGATGTTCATAACGGATAGCACCATTAATTCTAAGAGGTTCATAAAAAGGAACTGTAATGCAACTGTGAATGTAATTAACTCCATCTTTAATTAATTTTTTGACCGAAGATTAGCGACAGTTTCCTAAAATCTCTACCTTGGTTTTGGTCCACAGTCATTGCTTTTCCATATAAATGGTCCACGCCCTCTTTTGCTGTCAGTCTGTCACCAACCTGCAGCAAGCATTGATTCCAGCTGCAATACATAGAAGGAAAGGGGCAAGTTAAATTTGGTAATAATGAAGGGAAGCAGGGCTCTATTTGTATCATCCTTGTTGCTAATAGCAGCATCGGGCATTGTGTTGGCTTGTTCCAGCCCAGTCGGTTCCCCTCATGCACCTAATCTCGTACCCTTTCTTAAAGGACCAGCACCATTCGCAGGTATAAACCTACCAGGCCTCTTGCCACCGGGAATCAGTCCAGAATGCAAGGTACCTCTTTGGAATGTCCAAAAATGTGTTTCGAAAACCGCTGGACCGTTTCATACTTTAGTATATGGCCATCTCATTGGAGGATGCTGCTCGACTTATTTTAGAGTCCAGGACCATTGCTGGCGTCAATGGCGTGTATTCTATCCTATTGATCTCCACTTTCCTCGGAGATTCAATATATATTGTCTTCATGCAAGGAAAAATTAAGAGAGATGGACCAACGCTGCTAACGGGAATTTCTCCCTGGATACTCTTCCCGCAGTCGGCAAACGACATATGATATTTTTAGTGAACTAGAACAGTTGCGTGGAACTTTAAAAGCACGGTGCTAGTTATTCTGAAGTCCAAAGGTTTTTTGTATTTTCCGGTGAAAGTTCTGACGTTCATGGTTTTTACAGTGCAATAATGAGCCATATCATTAATTACCAGTGGTCTTTCAGCCCTTCACAGTTCGATTTTGCACATAGCAATGTTGTTACTAAACTCGAAATTAAGTTCGCACATTCTCTATAGACAAATAAAGAGTTCGACAAATCTTGCTGAGAAAACATGTGAAAATGCGGTGTTATATACGAAAACTATATATAACTCATTAAGCTGATGACCGAGAACACAGCAATGGTCAAAATACATACGTGTGCAGAAATATACAAGAAAAACCACACCTTCTGTGGTTGTGCAGTTTGATGGAGAAAACACCATCTTCCAGCGTGACGTCTCTCAAAATTCAAATGCCATGATAAAATCTGAGATAAACTACAGGATTGAAAGACCTTCAAGCAGTGGTGTGCAGAATTTAAACAGGTACGCTATGGACTGATGAATAAATTCAGGTAGTCCATATCAACACCAGGCACAGAATAACAAGACCTGAAAAAAAGAAAAAAACGAGAAATATGACATTGATGCATAAATTTGCTGAAGCAGCACTAGTGTATGCATCCTAGATTAACAATGGTCTGGTATCAATACAAAAGAAACACTCAAAAGGAATCTTTACACACTTGTTCTTAGGCCATATCTATGATAAAAATTTTTTTTAATTTTTATGGGGAGAAGATGACCATACAAATGAGAAAGTGATCAGCATAAAAAGTAAATAGAAGTTGAAATCACTTACAGAGTACACAGCAGGGAAGAAAATTCAAAGACTAACAAAGACCCAGCATTCTTAGTTCTGAGACATGACTAGCTCCAAGTTCAGGGACATCCTTGCAAGCTTCTCTGTCTAATACGACGTATTCCTGTCATTTTGGCAGTACCACTGTCATGATACTTTTGGATAAATAAACCAGAGCACAGATAAAATCACGGGGTTCAGAAATACAAAGCATAAAAAATTCATAAGCATGTAATGAAAAATATTTTCCACCAGGAATTTTTTTTTTGAAGAAAATGAACTAAAATAGAACTGATAAGAATTTTAGCTACTGTTTTTCTAATTAAATTCTACCTTATATTAGCTAACATTACAACTGGTTTAGGGACTCTAAATGCTTTAAGGATGAGATACCAGACCTTTGTAAGTTCTTGCTTGGCAAGAACATGATAGTGTCGCTCATTGATCCTTTGTCCACATATTATAGCAATGAAGAAACCGTAGAGCAAACCCACCAAAACAATTGCTAAAACTGCATAAAAAAATGAACTAAAAATCAGCAAAACTGATAGTGAGCATAAAATTCTCATGAAAAAGGTTGTAGATCTTAAGATGCCACAAGTCATGCCAGAAACAAAATGTAGGACTAGTACCAATAGTTCATCCCGGAAGAAAGGACTCACCAAGCCAGGATCACTAGCTAATCCTAATCTAATACTGATAGAATAGAAAATAATAGAAAAGAACAATCTTTTCTTTGTACTTTCTCCGGTTCTGTTGCTACCGCATGCCTTGCGCAATCGATCGGACCATATAGATAAAAGGGTGTAGATCTGATGATGTCACAAGTCATGCAGTCTTTCAATCTTCCAGCAATAAAAAATAGCAATAGTTCACACAAGCTTGTTCAAATTTTAACAAATTTTCTCAGCAAATTATTTATGTTCTTAACATTGTTATATATATATATATATATATAGTAGAACAAAATATTGAAAACATTGGCATCAACTGGGTTTTACTTTCAATGTCTGGATTTAACCTCTCCATCGGTCAGACTATGCCTGGCTTGATAATAGTCATATTAATAATTGAATTGGTGTCCCCTCACCAATCATTAATGTTGCTTTTGAATTTGAGTTAATCTATTGGCAAGAAGTTCAGGTTAGTGGCATGGTAAACCGTTAACAAATCTATGATATAAAGCTGGTTTTTACACAACATGACATCTCACATTAGGCACTAACATCAATGGAGCCTAACTGCAAATCTCCACCTTCCAAATTAGATTCTTTCTTTTCCTAAAATTCCATCAAACTAAATGCATGTAGTGAAACAATATGATAACAGCACTTCAGATTGAAAAGAAAGGCATCGTAAAGTTTAAATGGGAAACTTCTTCGGAGAATCAGCAACTTTAGACATAAGAAAAATCAATTATATAGCTTCTTGTCCTTTTCTTATTGCAGGAAAATGAGTTTCGTTCTTTTAACATTATTCTGGAGTTGCTCAGGTGATTTTGTGATTAGAAACACTTTCCTACATCCTTATCTTCTTCAAATCAAGCTGCATTTTGGGGGAAAAACTCAAGGAAAGCTGATTGAGAAGCAAAACATGCAAATATTTACAAGCAAACCATGTATAATGACAGCAAAGAGAGTAAAGTCAATCAAAACAGGGTTCTGCATACCAGCCATAGTATAGAATCCATAGGGATGCTCTTCATAGCCAAACATTTCCCTTAGTTCCTCCCCATAGAACTTGTACACCAGCACACCCAAGAATGCAACAACCTGTTTGGTAAATCAATTTATTAACTTACCTACAAAGAAAAACAAATCTAATGATAAAACAATATTTGACCAATCATCTCACCAAATCAATCCCTTATGCGCGACAGGTAAAAGCACATAGATCTTCCAAAAGAAAATGACAGAATATCAACATGCAAAGATTTGCATCTTGGTCGTGGGAAACTAAACTGCTAGAAAAGGGATCCTTTAAATTGTTTTGAAAAAAACAGATGAGAAAAAAGTTTACTAGCTCACATTTTTACCTCCATATTTGTTCATATAGTTCTTAAGCAGAATATCAATGGAAATTTCCGAACAAAGACACCTTGGGTCCACTAATCACAGGTACATGCAATCACACTTGTAATTGTGCATGCACATGTGTGCGTACGAATGCATGTCTTTTATCAGCTGGGATTCGTTAAACTAATTAGGTCTGTTTAGTTTCACACCAAAAAGTACAATTTCCATAGCTGAAGTGACTTCCAGCACCAAACTCCACTAAAGAAATGAACTTAATAATAATGCAGCTAAGTGCACGGAAAGCATTACATAGGGCAATGATAACAGTGCCTACAATTTCAGAAGAGCACTTTGTAGTGTATGCTATTGCAGAAAATCATGTCAATTCTAGACGGAAGAAACATACCGGTGATACCCACAATAGTGATACCTAATCAACATCCAGATTATGTTACCAAATTTAACTAATATGAAAAGGATGGTGACCTTACCAGCTGAACTACTATGAAAATTAATGCATGATCCCTTGCAACAAGGAAGTGAAACTTCAGTCTCAACCACCACCGGTCAGCTGGGACATTTGCCCGCAATATAAACATTGCTCTGCATTCTGTACAGTGAGCAAAAGCAAAGCCCTCCTGAAAATGGATAACAGGAATTAATCATTGAATCAAGATGTAAATTTACTATTATCACATGCATACATGCATGCAATGGCAAGTTACAAATAAACATCTTAAGGGTCTGAAGGCTTGACATGATTTTCCTAATTCTCAAAGTTCCACACATATCATTCTGTAAATCAGGAAAAAGGTATGTCAGGGATAAACGAGTATTTACCTTAGTTGACCTCCAGTTATCAAGACATGATCTATGGACATGCTTCTGAGTGCCTTTGCAATGACATGGTGCAATCAAGTCTTCCCCTGAGATAAAATTAGCATAGATTTCATCAGCATTAGAAAGAAAAAAACAGATAATAGAAAAGGAAACACCAATTTACACACACAAACTACTTGCACTCCCGAACTATTCACTAGTTTTTTCAGAAATAAACAAAAACCCTCCATGTCAAATGATGATCTCAAAACTTAAGGAACCTAAAAAAAAAGGGCACCAAGCACAGTAAATAGAAAAGACCTCCAATATCAAGGCATATACGGCACTGTGGCTGCTCCGGATTCACCAGATGGCTAGTTTCATCGATGCAAATACTCTCTAACTCAGCAACATGAACATCACAATCCCTTCCTAAGGATTTAATTTCACGAGAGGATGATGATTCTTCTTCAGAATGCTGCAAAATATTAGATTGAGATAAGATGGGTTCACTTTCCGAAACATCTTCCTTGAGACTATCATTTGATACTAATTGCATTGTGAACAATATCGAATCAGGATAGAGCTTCCAACGTCATTGCCAGACCTACAATGTGAACAGAACATCTCAGCTGAAACAATGCGACCTGCAAGCAAATCAAGAAAAATCAGAGAAGTTACATAAATGCCAAGTCAATAATGACAAGGAAGACGATCATCAATATCAATTATCCATATTTCATACTATACGCAGCACAAAAATGAATAAAAACGCCATCCAAACTTTCCATCCACACGCATTAAAATTACTATATATACAACAAAATTTAAAGAACCCAGTTTTCAGATCCTCTAAACATGTATACTGGAAACTCTGCGATAAAAGAGTTTTGTTTCTCAACAGATTTGTCCATCAATAATGCATATTACATTTGGAGGAGTGTAAACCAATACGTCTCCGGCTTGTGTTTCAATGACTGGTAAGGCGGTCAAGCTCCCTTCGCCTGTCTGGTCCGATCGTTTAGCTGCTCTTTCTAAGAGACGTGAAAGCAAATAAAAAACATAATTGATTGCTCATACCTTTTCATTCTGCAAACAAATACTAGACAGCAGACAGTAAGCTAAAGGTTATACCTTCGTTACACACGCGAAAACCAACATGTAGTTCATTAGGTCAATGGCTTGCAGATTGCAGAAAGGGTCAAAGTTGGCTCAAAATTAGCACACATTCACAGAATTAAACACATTCAGTACTACTCAGCACCAAAAGTTCAATCTTCATATCACCAAAACAAAAAAAGTTTCAATCTTTACACAAGAATCATTGATAAAAACAACATAAAGCCATAAGATTTTGAAAGAAGAGGGAATGTGAAGATGGGTCTAACCTTATATTTAGCAAACATACTTGCATTCCCTTGCTTTGAATTTGAGAGTTTTGAAAGATTTGAGATTTGCCGTTTTAAGGGTTTTCTTGTAGATTGCCAAGTCAATGCAGAGGAGAGCATAGAGACGGAGAAAGGGTGGGTAAAAATTAATCAAAAACAAAGAAGACAAGAACATAAGCTTTGAACTCACCAAAATTATTATTATTATTATTATTATTTATGAGCACTTCTGTTCGATACTAGAATAATCGTCGTCATCTTGTTGCCATTTGATGAAGTACGGTGTCCTTTTATTTATGATGCATGACAGGCCAACTGCTTGAGTCCATGTCATTGAAAGAATGTCAAGTATGACTACGTGTTGTGTTATGAATGGTCTGTGATGCGCGTGTTTTTATGTAGGGAAAGAGTTGTCGTTAACGTTTGACAAAATAGAAGGAAGACACCCCCCAGGAGAGGGAGAGATTTGGAGGGACACGTGCTGAGTGTATCTATCCATCGACATTCGACTACAACAATTAAATATTCTGAAATAATAAAATTCAGTCATTAAATGAAAAATCAATTTGATTATGTCCTTTCCCTTTTGTTTTCAAGGGAAACATCAAAATATACCCCTGGGCAATATCAATTTCATACACAAACTATTTCTTACATCAATCTTACTGGTTTCTCAATTATAATTTTAGCTTCTGTTAGAATAATCGAAAAGAAACCGGTGATGTTTATATAAAATGATATCATTCTATATAAAATAAAAGCACAGTTTAGATAAGAATATGGATAAATTGCGTTAAAAATGAGTGAATTTTTTTTTTTTAAATTGATATTGGATGATGAGATTGAGATTACATAAATGGAGGGTATTTATAAAGTTTATCCTGGTTTTTATTAGTACTTGTTCGCTCTAACGTGTCTCCCAGTTGCATTATTATCCAAGTCTTAAACACAAAAAATGTCCGAGATATTGGTCGAGGTGGTAGATTCCACGACAATGATACATTTGGGGCGGCAGAGATGTTTACTTCGTCATGGTCCTCCCATGTTATTGTTTTCTTAACGTTGCACTTCCATTCATTTTCGGATATTGTTCTTCTTCATCAGTTATACTGCAAAGTTCACCGCAAAATTAATTAACTTGAGAAGATTGAGGGTTAAAAGCCTCCTCATTCATAGACCAAAGTACACTTAAATTTCTTTCTTTTATGAGGCATTGTGTTGGCTCGTTCCAGCCGAGTCGGTTCCCCTCGTGCACCTAATCTCTTACCCTTTCTTAAAGGACTAGCACCATTCGCAGGTATGAACTAACCTACCAGGACTCTTGCCACCGGGAATCAGTCCAGAATGCAAGGCACCTCTTCGGAATGTACAAAAGTGTGTTTCCAAAACCGCTGGACCGTTTCATACTCTAGTATCTGGCCCTGTGAATGGAGGATGTTGCTTCACTTATGTTAGAGTCCAGGACCATTGCTGGCGTCAATGGCGTGTATTCTATCCTATTAATCTCCACTTTCATCGGAAAGTCAATATATATTGCCTTCATGCAAGGAAAAATTAAGAGAGTTGGCTGCATCTCACAGAGAACCAATGCTGCTAACGGGAATTTCTCAATGGATACTCTTCTCGCAGTCGGCAAACAACAAGTGATATTTTTAGTGTGCAACTAGAACAGTAATGGAACTTTAAAAGAATGATGTTATAGCTGTTCTGAATTCAAAGTTTTTTGGTTTTTTCTGGTGAAAGTTCTGACGTTCATGTTTTTACAGTGCAACAAGGAGCTATATCGGTAGTCACCAGTGGTCTTTCAGCCTTTCAGAATTCGATTACGCACATATCAATATTGTTACATGACTAAACTCGAAATTAAGTTCACACATTCTCCACGGACATAAAAGAGTTAGCTTAACCTTGCAGAGAAAACATAAAGAAATGCTGTGTGTAAATCAATAAATTTTAAAATACTGTATAACTCAAAATTCAAATGCCATGTTAAAATCTGAGATAACTACAGGATTGATAGGCCTGCAAGCATATAAAAAAAATTATGGATGATAAGTTGTCCCTGCGTACAAGAGTGCAAAATTTAAATGCTCCTGCCAAAAACGAGGAACAAGAGCTGCGGACAAAGCATGGATATTGGCAGTTGAGATGGTAACCGTCACCAACATTCACAGCAGCTCGGAGCAAGGTCTCTTGCTCTTGAATCTTAGCAGCCTGAGCCTTGTCCAAAGTCGGAAGAGTCGTTGGCCCTTGACGGGTGCCAAACTGTTAGGCTTCACGAGTATCTTCTAATACTTTTTCTGCACTTTCACAGGCTGCTGCAGTCATATCAATTCTAGCCTGCAAAACTAGATAGATAAACTTCCCTGAATACAAAGAAACGATGATGATATACTCGATGCAAAATGAACTCTAATCCTCCTTTAACTTCTCAATTTGAGAGAATATCGGCAAGTTCTGCATCCCCTGCAGCAACTGCTCGCTCTTGGAATTATAATCCACTTCCATGGTTTTGATCAATTCATTAAGCTTTCAATATTTAATGATGGTCGTTATGGATTCGTTCTGGAAGGCACTTGTGTGCTTGGAGCTGAAGTATCTGTCCATGGAGAAAGAAGCAGAGGCAAAGGAGAGGTCTTATCAATGACGAAGGATCCTACTGCTTCCAAGTACGCTTGGATGATCGTAAACTTTTCGGAGTTGGATGAAAAACGCCAAGAATCACAAATATTCAGCACGGGAGATCATCAATGGTATAGTTATTTTATTATTTTAATCTGCAATCTTAATTAAAACATGTTTCGGATGTGCTTTAGGAAGCCGATGTTTCTCTTACATTACGTTATACTCCATGTGCTAGCTTGCCCAAACAATTCGTTAGCTGTTAGTGATTCCTTTCTTTTCGAGATGAACACGAGCATTGAAAAATCACCTTCTCATATATTCTTTTCTTCTGTTATCAGTAGTATTTAGTAGTAGCACTTTTCCTTTTTCTTCTACATGTACCGGTTGTTTCAGGAAGATGGTGCTCTATCCTCATCAGAGAGTCTAGGAGTGGAAAGCTAGTCCCCCGACTTGGAGTGCCTTTTCTGATCACAATTACCCTGGTGCACTCCCAGGAGAGCAGCATCCATTATACCATGAGGTTGGATGCGAGAACTTCTAATTACTTTAATTTCTTAAATTTCTTTACTCGTCCAAATTATTAATATGTATGTTCGAAGCAAGTAAATACATGCATATCTCAATGAAAAAAGACGAAAAGAAAACAAAAATTTCACAGGCATGAAAGCATTTTAGCCGAATGTTATGGAGTTCCGTTTGAGGTTTCAGGTCATAGTAATTGGAACTGGTTCCCCCTTTAGATAGAAGAATTTTGTTTCTCAACAGATTTGTCCATCAATAGTGGATATTACATATAACTCCCGGATAATATTTTGTATTTTGATTTATATTTTTTTTAAAACAAAGAGGGGACAAATAAATAAATAAATAATAATAATACAAATTTATGGAGTAGAAATTATTATCTAAGAAGGTTAATGGTCGATCAGTTTCCGGTTTCAAAAGTAATCTTTATTCCAGCTAAGGATAACAATTCTCAAACAGCTTCTAAGAGTTTCAAATAACTACTCCCTCTTGATTTCCTTACAAAGAGAGGAACAAATGTTTTGTTCATTCCCTACATCGTCAAACTTTTATAACAAATAATTTTAAAACAAAACAAAAAGTTCTTAAAAGGGAAAAAAAACTTGTAAATATATAAACAAGTGGGGAGTATGAAACGTCACCATCATGACAGAAGTTGTCAGCAATATTTCTCATGAAATTGGCCATGTTGGCGGGCTGTGTTAGGGCTTAAGGGGGAGAATAAATTGAGTGAAAATTTATCAAAGTTTATCCAAAACAATTCACTATAAAAGATGAAGATAAAACTAGTGATTAAAGTATATTAGAAAAGGTTTGAATGAGAAGATCTCAAAAGGAAAATAAGGAATTTTTCCTTAAAGGGGGTGGCACTGAGAGGTAAATAAGGATGAAGGTGGAAAGAAATTTTGATAGTAATTTCAAACTTTTCATTTTGTATTTCTTTGAATTAGAAGATAACAAATCATTTCCTTTCAATTAAATTAAATTGATGTATTTAGTGTATTAAAATTTCATTTATTTGTATTAGTGTATAGTAATGTTATGAGTTGTAAGGTTGATTGAGTTAATTTATGAAATTGTGATGAATTAATGTTTAAATAAATAAACTAATAGTGGCTAATGTTTTAATTTGTGAAATTGAAGAAAAATTATTGGTTCTTTTTTTTTAGAAGGGGTTTCGGCCAAGAAAAAAAAAGAATGAAAATATTGAATTAATAATTGATAATTAAATGAGTTATGTTGTAATGTTGATGATAAAGAAATTAGATTAGTAATAAGTTGATATTGTTGATTAATAATTAAATGATGAAGAAATTATATTAGTGATGGATTGATATTGTTGATTGATTATTAAATGAGTTATATGGTAATATTGATGATGAAGAAATTATATTAGTAATAAATTGATATTGTTGTTTGATAATTAAATGAATTATGTGGTAATGTTGATGATGAAGAAATCATATTAGTAATGAGTTGATATTATTGATTGATAATTAATTAATGAAGAAATTATATTAGTGATGGATTGATCTCAATTAAATTAAATTGATGTATTTAGTGTATTAAAATTTCATTTATTTGTATTAGTGTATAGTAATGTTATGAGTTGTAAGGTTGATTGAGTTAATTTATGAAATTGTGATGAATTAATGTTTAAATAAATAAACTAATAGTGGCTAATGTTTTAATTTGTGAAATTGAAGAAAAATTATTGGTTCTTTTCTTTTTAGAAGGGTTTCGGCCAAGAAAAAAATGAATGAAAATATTGAATTAATAATTGATAATTAAATGAGTTATGTTGTAATGTTGATGATAAAGAAATTAGATTAGTAATAAGTTGATATTGTTGATTAATAATTAAATGATGAAGAAATTATATTAGTGATGGATTGATATTGTTGATTGATTATTAAATGAGTTATGTGGTAATATTGATGATGAAGAAATTATATTAGTAATAAATTGATATTGTTGTTTGATAATTAAATGAATTATGTGGTAATGTTGATGATGAAGAAATCATATTAGTAATGAGTTGATATTATTGATTGATAATTAATTAATGAAGAAATTGTATTAGTGATGGATTGATATCGCTGATTGAACTAATTGATAATTAAATGAGTTATATAGTAATGTTGATGATGAATAAATTATTTTAGTGATGAGTTGATATTGTTGATTATTAATTAAATAAGTTATGCGGTAATGTATTAATAAAGTAATTAAATCAATATTGAGTTGTTATTGTGGGTTTGATAATTAAAGTGATTTTGTAGTGGTGTTTTTGACTAAATAATTAAATTGATGAAAAGTTGATTTTGTTGATATAGAATTAAATTGGTTATGTAGTGATATTATTGATGTAATAATTTAAATGATAACAAAATGAACTTGAAGGATTGGATGAGGTTACATGAACCACTCAGCAGACATGTTTAGCTAGCAGAACGCAAACATCAGGTAGGTGTTTAACACCTTGAATATTTTTATTTTTTTCTAAATTTTAGATATTTAAATTATCTGGATAATTTATTTTGTGAATGAAAGATTGATGGATAAATTATTCTAATAAAAAACTGGTGCTCTATAAATAAACGCTCGATTGATGAGTTATCTAGCATCCTATAATACGGATAATTTTAGATTTTAAATTATTGATTTGTAACAGGTACTTAGGTGGAGATGAGTAGTAAATAAAGAATTTTCTTTGTCAGTAACTAATATATATATAAATGCAAAATTCATCTCAATATCCCAGCATCCTAGTAGATTTAAAGTCTACTCCTATTACTAGTAGATCTTTTGATCATGTAAATTAATTACTACTACTAATAATAATATCATCTGCTAAATTTCCATCAGGAAACAAAATAGAGGAGGAGAAAATCACATGGTCCAGAAATACAAGGTATTAAAAATTCACATACATGTAATGAAAAATATTTCCACCACGAAAAAAAAAAAAACTTGAAGATAATGAACCACTAAAATAGAACTATTAGCATCTGTTTTTCTAATTAAATTCTACCTTATAATCAGCTACATTGCAACTGGTTTAGAAACTCCAAAAGCATCAAGGATGAGATTCCAGACCTTTGTAAGTTCTTGCTCGGCAAGAAGATGATAGTGGCACTCATTGATGCATAGTGCACACACCATAGAAATGAGGAAACTATATATAGAGAAAACCCACCAAAACGATTCCTAAAACTGCACAAAAATAATGAACTAAAAGTCAGAAATACCGAGAGTGAGCATAAAACTCTCATGAAAAAGGCAGTAGATCTTAAGATGTCACAATTGAGATGCAGTCTTGCAATCTTCCAACAATCAAAGATAGCAATAGCTCACACCATTATGTGATAAACCAAGCCAGGATCAATGCCTACATTTCACTGCTCGATCAGTTAGACTAAACCTGGCTTGGTAATATTCATATCAATAATCGACTTGGTGCCACCTCACCGATCATTAATTATCGTTAATGTTGCCTTTGAATTGGAGTTAATCTACAGGCAAGATGTTAAGGTTAGTGGCATAATCTGTTAGAGAATAATATAAATTATATTTTAAGATCTTATCTATCAGCTTAAATTTTTAGGTGAGATAGTTCTTTGACATAGTATCAGAGCTTTAATGACCAAACGGTCACGAGTTCAAATGTCACCATCCCCATTTATTTGATAAAAATTAAGCACAAGGTAATGTGGGCCTGTGCAAGTTTCAAGCCCAAAGAACTTTCACTTGAGGGGGTGTGTTAAAAAATAATATAAATCATATCTTAGGGCCTTACCTAATAATTTAAGCTTTTAGATAAGATGGTTCTTTGACATGGTCAATCGATAACATATCCACAATGTAAAGCTGGTTTTTACACAAAATGACATCTCACATCACAAAATAACATCTCACATCAAGCGCTAACATCAATGGAGCCTAACTGCAAATTAATCTCCCCCTTCCAAATTAGATTCTTTCGCTAACATCAATGGAGCCTAACTGCAAATTAATCTCCCCCTTCCAAATTAGATTCTTTCGCTAACATCAATGGAGCCTAACTGCAAATTAATCTCCCCCTTCCAAATTAGATTCTTTCTTTTCCTAAAATCCCATCAACCACCTAAATGCATGCAGTGAAACAATATGATAACAGCACTTCAGATTGAAAAGAAAGGCATCCTAAAGTTTAAATGGGAAACTTCTTCGGAGAATCAGCAACTTTAGACATAGGAAATTGAATTACATAGCTTCTTGTCTTTTTCTTATTGCGGGAAAAGGAGTTCTCTTAACATCATTTTGGAGTTGCTCAGGTGATTTTGTGATCAGAAACACTTTCCTACATCCTTATTTTTTCTGAACCAAGCTGGATTTTGGGTGAAAAACTCAGGCAAGGTTGACCGACAAGCAAAACATGCAAATATAAATTGAGTCAATCAAAACAAGGGCAAAAATTTGCACGGACTGTGGGAAAACCATGGATAGAAAATGACAAACAAAGTATATCAATATGTCTTGATTGTGGGAAACTAAACTGCTATGAAAAGGGATCCTTCAAATTGTTTTGAAAAGAACGGATGAGCAAAAAAGTTTGACAGCTCACAATTCTAGAAGGAAGAAGCGTACTGGTAATACCGACAATAGTGACACCTAATTAATCAGCATCCAGATTATGTTACCAAATTTGATTGGCATGAAAAGGATGGTTGCCTTAGGGGATTAAATATTGCAAAAATAAACATATGGTCCCTAGCAACAAGAAACAGAAACTTCAGTCTCAACCACCATCGATCAGCTGGGACATTTGCCCGCAATATAAACACTGCTCAATGCATAGCAGGAATTAACCAATTAATAAAGATGTAAACTTACTATTATCACATGCATGCATGCTTGCAATGGCAAGTTATAAATAAGCATCAGAAGAGTTGATATTATTGATTGATAATTAATTAATGAAGAAATTGTATTAGTGATGGATTGATATCGCTGATTGATAATTAAATGAGTTATGTGGTAATGTTGACGGTGAAGAAATTATTTTAATGATGAGTTGATATTGTTGATTATTAATTGAATGAGTTATACAGTAATGTAATGTATTGATGAAGTAATTAAATTAGTACTGAGATGTTATTGTCGGTTTGATAATTAAAGTGATTTTGTAGGCAAGATGTTAAGGTTAGTGGCATGGTCAACCGATAACACATCCACGATGTAAAGCTGGTTTTTACACAAAATGACTTCTCACATCAGGCGCTAACATCAATGGAGCCTAACTGCAAATTAATCTCCCCCTTCCAAAGTAGATTCTTTCTTTTCCTAAAATCCCATCAACCTAAATGCATGCAGTGAAACAATATGATAACAGCACTTCAGATTGAAAAGAAAGGCATCCTAAAGTTTAAATGGGAAACTTCTTCGGAGAATCAGCAACTTTAGACATAGGAAATTGAATTACATAGCTTCTTGTCTTTTTCTTATTGCGGGAAAAGGAGTTCTCTTAACATCATTTTGGAGTTGCTCAGGTGATTTTGTGATCAGAAACACTTTCCTACATCCTTATTTTTTCTGAACCAAGCTGGATTTTGGGTGAAAAACTCAGGCAAGGTTGACCGACAAGCAAAACATGCAAATATAAATTGAGTCAATCAAAACAAGGGCAAAAATTTGCACGGACTGTGGGAAAACCATGGATAGAAAATGACAAACAAAGTATATCAATATGTCTTGATTGTGGGAAACTAAACTGCTATGAAAAGGGATCCTTCAAATTGTTTTGAAAAGAACGGATGAGCAAAAAAGTTTGACAGCTCACAATTCTAGAAGGAAGAAGCGTACTGGTAATACCGACAATAGTGACACCTAATTAATCAGCATCCAGATTATGTTACCAAATTTGATTGGCATGAAAAGGATGGTTGCCTTAGGGGATTAAATATTGCAAAAATAAACATATGGTCCCTAGCAACAAGAAACAGAAACTTCAGTCTCAACCACCATCGATCAGCTGGGACATTTGCCCGCAATATAAACACTGCTCAATGCATAGCAGGAATTAACCAATTAATAAAGATGTAAACTTACTATTATCACATGCATGCATGCTTGCAATGGCAAGTTATAAATAAGCATCAGAAGGGCTGACATGATTTTCCCAAGTCTCAAAGTTCTACGTACACACATCACTATGTAAATCAGGGAAAGGGCATGCCGGAGAGAAACGAGCATTTACCATAGTTGACCTCCAGTTATCAAGACATGACCTATGGACATACTTCTGAGTGCCTTTGCAATGAGATGGTGCAATTAATCAAGTCTTCGCCTGAAATGAAGCTGTGCAGGCTTCAGCCGCATTAGAGAAAAAAACCTCCTACGTGCACTCCAAAACTATATTTATCAAAAACATATTTGCATTTTGAGAGTTTCCGAAAGATTTGAGATTTTTTTGTTGTTTGTAGGGTTTTCTTGTAAGATTACCAAGTTAATGCTTAGAAATAAAAGAGATAAGATCATGATCACTATTATTATTTATTATATCATCGTCATCTCGCTGCAATTTGATGAAGGAACTTCCCGAGAGGGAGAGTTTTGGAGGGACACTTTTTGAGTGTATTTATCCATCTAGTACTGTAGTTTGATATTTTGCATCAATGTCAATGAATAGACAAATCAATTTTATCCTTTTGTTTTCAGAGAAACACCAAGTATAGGATTGGTTCTATATACAAACTATTTTTTATATCAATTTTGCTCCTCAATTATAATTTAATTTGTGTTAACCACAATAATTTAACAAAAAGTGTTAAATTCTACATAAAATAACAGTTTTTTTATAATATAAAAGTAAGATTTAGATTGAAAATATGGATAATGTGAAAATCTTTAAGTAAAGTTTTCAAAAATAAAATCGATTTAAAAAATTATCTAATTGCAAAATTAAGATTACATGGGTGGAGGATATTTTTGAAGTTTATCCTCATATTTTTATCGATGATTGTTCTCTCTAATCCGTCTATGTGTTCTGTTATTATTATTTAATTTAGAGAAAATGCCCATGACTTACGAGAAGATTCAAGCTTCTAATCCAAGTTAATGTAATTCAAGAAAAACATTGAAGACCCAAAAGGAGAATATGTGAGAGAGAGCATGGAGGTGGTCTGAGAGAATCCACGACAATGATACATTTGGCCGGCAGGGATGTGTAATTACTTGTCATGGTCGTCTCATGTTTTTGTTTTCTTAACGTTACACCTCGGAAAATTCATTTTTGGTACTGTTCTTCAACAAATTAGTTCATCACAAAAAGGGTATCATAACGAGCAGCCATTGAAAGAGCTAACTATGCAGTCGAGTACCACTTAAGATGGAGCATTACAAACGATATCCTAAGTTTGGTCCCCAGATAGAAAACAGTTATTAATGGTGAGTTTCCCAAGTCTCAAGTACTGATGACTAAAATTAAGTCCCCTGTTAAGGGCAGGGTAGCTGACACCAGTGGCGAAAGACCGTTAGGTTTACACCTGCATTTCAAACAAAAGCTCCCGGGAAAGTCCATCTAACAGAGTACAAACAACGACATTAATCTTTCGAGGACTCGGTGATAGAGATAGAGGGAGCTGCAGAAAGGAAGAAATTAAGGGATTCTTCATCCATGGGGTGTGGTGATGTTACTCCATCATCTTCGCCACCAACACCACCATCACCTCTTCCCATAAGTGTTGGACCTGGAAATCGAAAGTACAATTTCTCCTGCTCCTCCTCTCCTTCACCACCCTTTTCCCCTCCTCTTTCTAGCCACACATCTGCTGAAAACCTCCCTCTCTTGCCTCAAAGGTTGGCTAGTACTAAACGGGTGCCTTCAGCATTTTCATTGGAACGACCGGATCCTGATCCATTGGATTCTAAGAGCTCTTGCCTTGAAGACTTGTAAGCATTCCTCCCTTCATCTCATGTGATTGGTTTCTATCTTATATGTATTGAATGTTCACTTCAGTTTTTTCTGCCAGAAACTTCTCTTATTTTTCTTCTTTTTTATGTGCAGAGATGCTGTAATTTTTGTTCCAAGTTTGTTTGAACCCATCATCTCATGCCTTACATATGCTGCAACCTCTACTTCTCCACCATTGTCCTGGAGAATTTGAGGCAATTATTTCTACTAACTGCATTCTGACTAGATTCGAAGTCTTGAAGAATCATTTTACAGGGGAAAACAGGTGCATCAATCAGATGTCACGATATTTTCTCACAGCTTTGATTCCAGCACCGAACCACAGTTTCCTTATCTTTTCTCAGCTTACATATTACAATGAACAAGAGAAGGGCCATGTCCTGTTAAGCTTAACTCTCATTTTCAGTCATCTGTAATGTAAGTACACGGTTGTGAGTTTCATTCAAACATGTAATCTTATCAAAGCTCTCAAATCCCACGGGAGGAGTGGACCATAGTTTGAAACATGGTTAAATTTAGAGTGCGGCTGCTGGCCAGCGTACTATGAGTATATAAGAGGGATGGTTTGGTTGTGCAATGAAATACAACCAACATCGGTGTAAATTAGTGAAGGATATTGCACAGATAGACAGCCAATACAGCTTCTGACAGCCAAACTCAACTGGTACATAAACTCTTAAGATACGTGCCATACCACCCAACAAACCATAAAGGCACACACTGATTACCAGTGGGTATGCAAACTTCCAACATAGCAAATCATCATTGGCACATATCTTGTAAATTCCGAGCATTTGGTTGCGCATTACCAAACTCCCAACCTTGTCACAAACTTTCAACAGTGTATACCTTGTTACAGGATATTTTGTCAGGAAAAATAAAGTGTGACTGCCATGCTTGACTGTAAGTTCTGAGCATTTGGTTGCATGTTACCAAACGCCTCTTGAGAACCAAGCTGCTGCTGCTGCTGTATGGGCATTACACCACCGGGATTGGATACTCCCGTATTATAGACTGCAAGCAAAGGCCACAACTGAACTTCAGCCTCGTATGTTAAGATTCTAGTAAACATACGACGAGCGCACTTGCTTTTTTGTTGCGTCAAAATGAACACCGTCGGTCACCGCCCTGCATGGATCCTATAAGAAAAGCAGAAGACAACCTCCCATTCTGGCAAGGGAGAAAAACAGGACATATCAGGAGGAGATGTCAGGCGAAAGAAAAGAAGGGGCAGGAAATAACTGCAAATTCATCCACCAAGTATGACTGAAAGGCGAAAAAAATAGAAGAGCAGGTTCATACTCTGATCATTCAGAACCGGAGAAGCAGATTCCTCTGAGGAAGCATGCTATCAGCAAATCCAATCTGTATAGTAGATTTAACATGGGGAAGATAAATTGGAACAACATTAAACTTTCTATTTTAGTACAGAAAAGAATCAGAAATTAACGAGAGATTTTGGGTAAATTCTAGATCTCTGCATTGCAGATGAATCCAATATGCACTAATGAAATCAACAAGCCCTATCTTCCCTAAACACAGAATATAAATTTGCCAAGCACACAGGAGGCATACTTGCATTCGTGGCACAAGCGGCTGTGATGATATTGTGGAGGACATTTTCGGAATCTGAGGCAAACAAAACAGTACAAGGTTAAGACGGATCAAAAAAGGAAACAATCATACAAAAAAAAAGAGAGTTAAAGTAAATAGAGAGAAAAGGAACATGGTACAAAAATCTGCACCGTGCAAATAAACATCCATTATGAATTTATGTGCACAAGTAACATGCATGCAGCTTAAAAGAGATAAAACAGTTTAAAAGAGAAAGAAAGTTAGGATCCGATCTATGACCAGTAAATAAATAAGGTTTTTTTTAAAAGTTTCATATTTATATGAATCTAAATTTACATACAAATTTATTTTTTAAATAACTCAATCAGAAATCAACGCAGAGTAAGAACAAAACTAACTTTATAATATAATTTGATTGTTTTAATATAAGAGTTAATACAAATTCATAGTTGTGGGGCACTAACTAGATATAAAAAAAATACAAATTTCAACAAAAAAACAGGTCCTGAAGGTCTAATAAAATAACCCGCTAACAAGTTATAAGTCTGAAAAGATAAATAATAAGAGGGTAAGTTCAACAACTCAGTGAGTAGATAACGTTCAATATACACACACGAGGTAATACTAGATAACGTTCAATATACACACACGAGATAATATAACAATAATGAATATATACACAATTATGGCTCTAGGTTCTTATAGTAAGGTTTTTCAAATAGGCCATGACAAGAATATCATAAGATAAAGCTCATCAAAAAATCAAAATGCAATGAGCACAAGGCTCTGTATTGTGGGATAATCATTTCACATAAGTTGGTGACTCTCCTGACCAACTAGGGTTCAGATACGATGTGCACAAAGACTAATATTACCTTGTTAGCATGAATATTTTGACTAGCATATCATAGGTTCATAATCATAATCAAACATACATATTCATATCTCAAAACTCAACTCATGACATCAATCAAATGAGAAGTTATCAATTTAGAACTCAATTAAAAATATATATTGATTCATATTAAGAATTCAGATTCAACAATTAATCATATTTTATCGTAACAAAAGGATAATAATCAACATATATATTATCAAGAAGCATGATCCAATTCATATTAACAACTCAAATATTTATAATCTTTCTTATGCATATAAAAAATTATCCACTCACCTGAATCGAAAGCAAACAGAACTCAAAAGTAGATATTGAAGAAAATTCTACTAGTGTCCCGCCGATAGAATATCAGGATTATCTGAATAAAAATGAGATATATTAAAAAACAACTAAAAAAAACAATCTATTTAATACACTTAACTAAGGGTCTATTCCATAACGCTATAAGTTTTTGAATTAAACTAGTTATTGTTTTCCAAAGACCTAAAATTAAATGGTTTTTTCGGAATCTAATACATAATAAAACAAATAATAAGACTTGATTATAATTTACTAAATAACCCTTATTTATTCATCAAGCCAATCTGCAAAAGCTAATATTACAGCAAGGGACCAATCTAAAATTTATCATATTTTTAAGGGTCAAATTGTAATTTTTGTCAAATGGGAGGACCAAATTAAAAGTGTTAAAAATTCATAACTATACTAGAATCCTACCCTAATTCATCTTTTATTCTGTCCAGAATTTTGGAATATGCTCCAGGGACCAATCTGAAATTATTCCAAAGTTCGGGGACTAAACTGTAATTTTTACAAATTAAGGGACCACACTGAAATTTTATCATCTTCAACCTCAAATTCAGAATTTTCATGGATTATCTACTGTTATCTCATGATTTCTAATATAAATTCACCATTCAAACAAAATAATAACTCAAAATCATCATATTTACCTACAATCTCTCGAAATCAAGTAAGTAGCTCATTACCCATAATAATCAATCCAAAACACAATTTTCAAAACCCTAACATTCAGCATCACAGAAATTTAAAGCTTAAAGAACACACATTATATATAATCTTGCTTTTAAACTTATTTTCTTTGACTCTCTTCTTCTTCTCTTATCTTTCCTTCTTTTTTTTTTTCTTTTTCTTTTCTTCTCTTTTCTCGTCACTTTTTTTAACTCTTAGAAGACAACTCATTTTTTTTTCTATTTATATTTATCAACTCTTTGTTCAATTACTACAATACTTCTTATTTATTTATATGTTTTATTGCCTTTTTTTATTCATGTTATTTCAAAACATCACAAAGAAAAGGTAGTAACATCTATAAATATTCAAGCAAGACAGATTTGAAGGTGGCCTCAAGTTTTTTTCGAAAAAAGAAAAGAAATTGAGGTCTAACAGCATGCTCTCTGACAATAAATTATCCTCCCAAACTTCGATAAAACCCTCTTGCTCGTACTCAAAGAAGTGATGTGAAAATATAGGAGAAAGCTTAAAGATGAAATTTCATGGGTCTATATCCCTCTAGCAGCATATTAGAATTCCTGGTCACGAGACAGAACTGCACAAGTGATGCCCATGAGCACACGATAAATGAATTAGATTTAAGAATATAATACGCATGAATTCAGAGTGAGACACACAAAGCCGAACTTAAGATATTGGTAGAGTAAGAGGCCTTTTGCCCTGAAATAATGCACTGTGTATTCCGAGTGGGCAGGGGGGTGTTTGTCGCTTAACCTTTTCCTCTGATCAAATAAACTTTCTTGTTAAGTTACCCCATGCTTAGTAGGTAAAATGCAAACAAAATGCTAAAAATAAAAGTTCAAGACAAAAAGCATGAAAGACACAGAAATGCATGGACGTAGGTTGCGAGGAGAAAGACCAAAATGAAGAAAAACAAATAGGGGGCCAAATTACTAATGATAACAAGAAGCTAATACTAGATTACCGGCCGAAACTTCTGCTGAGCCTGGCGCTGTAAATCATGCATTTGTGACTGTTGATTCTGCACGAGAAGTTCAAAATATTAAGATTAAGCAGTAAGACTCATCGATATGTAGATATAATTATCGAAAAAAACCTGTGCATCTAAGACAACTAGTGATGATGATGATGCAATTGTCATGTAGATATAATTATCGAAAAAAACCTGTGCATCTAAGACAACTAGTGATGATGATGATGCAATTGTCATGTAGATATAATTATCGAAAAAAACCTGTGCATCTAAAACCTGGCCCTGTAAATCATGCATTTGTCACCAACGTGCACAGCAGCTCGGAACAAGGTCTCTTGCTCTTGAATCTTAGCAGCCTGAGCCTTGTCCAAAGTGGGAAGAGTCGTTGGCCCTTGACGGGTACCCAACTGTTAGGCTTCACGAGTATCAATTCTAGCCTGCAAAACTAGATAGATAAAAGTCCCTGAATACAAAGAAGCGATGATGATATACTCGATGCAAAATGAACTCTAATCCATCTTTAACCTCTCAATTTGAGAGAATATCGGCAAGTTCTGCATCCCCTGCAGCAACTGCTCGCTCTTGGAATTATAATCCACTTCCATCTCTGGCAGTAGTTTCGAGGATAACATAACTGGTAGCACTGTACCACGGGATCCAAAATAATGTTTTCCATGTTAAAATTATGCAATATATGCCAAATTTTGATCCTTTTGAACAAAGCTGTCTAGAAGTTTAGCAGGCAATGGAGAATAGAAGAGATGCGGCGGTAGTGAGTGACGGTTCCTCCTGCATACCATGTCCTCGTACACATGAAATTGACCACATATTTGTCATCAGAGAGTCTAGGAGTGGAAAGCTAGTCCCCCGACTTGGAGTGCCTTTTCTGATCACAATTACCCTGGTGCACTCCCAGGAGAGCAGCATCCATTATACCATGAGGTTGGATGCGAGAACTTCTAATTACTATAATTTCTTAAATTTCTTTACTCGTCCAAATTATTAACATGTATGTTCGAAGCAAGTAAATACATGCATATCTCAATGAAAAAAGACGAAAAGAAAACAAAAATTTCACAGGCATGAAAGCATTTTAGCCGAATGTTATGGAGTTCCGTTTGAGGTTTTCCTGCTGCTACAGATTCAATCATTACCCCCACAAATGTACCTGGTTGCAAAAGCATATTGTTGTGTTTAAGTTTTGTAAGATTGCGGTTTGCAAGGAAACAATGCATGGTATATTCCATAGACGTGTTTTGCATCTGCAAGAAGAGAGTCGATCAGTTTCCGGTTTCAAAAGTAATCTTTATTCCAGCTAAGGATAACAATTCTCAAACAGCTTCTAAGAGTTTCAAATAACTACTCCCTCTTGATTTCCTTACAAAGAGAGGAACAAATGTTTTGTTCATTCCCTACATCCTGCACATCGTTTAGTGGATTTTGTTGCCAGGAAAGATATCGTCACCATCATGACAGAAGTTGTCAGCAATATTTCTCCCCCTCCTGGTATTCCCCCCTTTCCTTCCTTTTTTTCTCTCATCGACTAACATCGTGTTCTGTGACCTAACTTTTTCTGTGCTGATGCCGAGATTACTGTCTGTGAGCTTGCCCTTTCTTCCGTACCAAGCTCTCCCTCTAACACTCGGCGTGCTTGTATAATGAGCAGATTTTCTCCAGTAACAAAACCAAAGAGTGATCAAACTTGTATGTGCTGATATCATTTCGTTTTGCAGGTTCTGTAGCAACCGTATCAGATGCACCGCCCATCCACTACATGGTTAAAATAGAGTTATTTTCGTCACTTTGGAAAAATGCAGTGGAGACATATGAATCAGGGGTTTTTGAAGCTGGAGGCTATAAATGGTACATCTTATTGCTAGTGAATATTTGTCTTTCTTTGTCTTTCCATCTCCAACGGCAGTCATGTTTTATTATGAGAGACCCCTCTCATTTTTATTACCTCCTCCTGTGTTTGCTTTGCAAGGAAATTAGTTCTTTATCCGAACGGAAACAAGAGCAATAATGTAAAAGATTACATCTCTCTCTATTTGTTGAAATTTATTGCCTTAAATTGCTGACGTGTTGCTTGAAGACCAGTTCAGCTTACGTGTTGTTTTTATTTCTGCTATAATAAAGGATTGAACAAGTCCTTAGGTGAATTGTTAGTAGTGGCGAAATGTAAGCCAAACGTGGCAGTAGTGTTACTTAATTTTAGTTTTTCTGTTTATTTTCCTTTTATAAATTAGTGTAATTGATTGCTGTAAAAATAAGCAATTATCCTTATCATTATCCAGTTTTCATGCAATAAACATCCCCTGTTCAAATTCAAATTTCTGGTGTTGATCTATAGTAACAAATAGTCATTGTAGAGATCAAAGTCTTTTATTTTTCTGCTTCTCGGTTCTTCACTTATTCTGCAAAAGTATTTTCAATTGGTATCAGAGCTTATTTCTTGAAGGGTCTGTAATGGATTCCGAAACTAACTTCTCTTATATCTCAACTCCAATCTTCAATGGAGAAAATTACCAACTTTGGGCAGTACAAATGGAAACATATTTAGAAGCTATGGATTTATGGGAAGCTATTGG
>NW_011499893.1:1229162-1293842 GCF_000495115.2 Populus euphratica
CACATATATATATATATATATATATATATATATATATATATATATATAAACTCCAAACAAAATTTCCATACCAAAACAACTCAAAATTTAACTCAATCTCTTACCTAACCCATTGTTTTACGATTTTATAGATACAAAAAATAATCATAGATATGCAATCTTATAAAATATATGTTGTTATATTAAATTCATTAAATAATTTTTGTATTTGTAAAATTCTAAGATAAAATCTTTCATTCTAAAAAGTCTGAATGTATTCGCAGTGTTAAGATGGCGTGGAGATTTTGTTTTTAGGTTAGACTAGATGTTTAATCTACGGAACTCCTTGATTTTTTCTTGAATATAAGAAAAATATTTAAATGTTGTTAATAAATTTTTTAATAAGAAAAATTAAATTACATGAAAGTTAATTTTACGGTTTTAAAAACAACATGGATGACTTGTAAAAATATAATTTGACTAAAAAATTTTCAAATGATGCTTTTTTTTTAATATTAAGATGATAATATTGAATTGGGTTTACCCGGGTTAGAATTGCTAATTTTGCAACCCGGGTTATGATACTATTATAACCCTATAAAAAGTAAATCAAAATAAATTATAAAATCTAATTCTCAATCAATCCAATATTTAAGGATGAAATTAAAAAAAAATCAATTAAAAAAATACCTAAAAAAACTAAATTAATCTGTCATGCCCGCAACTCAGGTTATAAGACATAGATAATTTTATTAAAAAATCAAAATAAATTATAAATTCTAATTCTTTATCAACACAATAATAAAGGATGAAATTAACAAAAAAAAATATCAATTAAAAAAACATAAAAAACAACTCAAGTAAAAATGAGTCAAGAAAACTTGGGTTAACCTATTAAATATTATTATCAGGTCATGAGATCCAGACAGGATAATAAAAAGGAAATCAAAATAAATAATAAAATCTAATTTCAAATCAAACACAGTATTAAATGATGAAATTGGAGAGGGGGGGAGTCAATTAAAAAAATTGAATCAATGAGGTTAATTTATCAAACACATGCCCTGGGTGATGAGATAGGGATGACCTAGTAAAAAATAAATTCAATATTGAAAAACTTGTGATTCAGGTCAAGAGATCGAGATAACTTCTTAGAAAAAACCAAGAAAAAAACCATTTGATTTAACTAGGATAAAAATATCAAAATTTGTGACCTTAATTATGAGATCAAGATATCAATCTAAAAAGACAAATCAAAACATATTATGAAACTTAATTTTCAACTAACCTAATGTTGAATGATAAAATTAAAAAAAAAATTAATTCAAAAAAAATATAAAAATGACCAAAGTTTACTTGGGTTAATCTGTTAAACATTATTATTGGATCATTAGGCCCAAATAACTTAATAAAAAACAAATAAAATAAATTATAAAGTTTAATTTTCAATCAATTCAATATTAAATATTAAAATAAAATACAAAATATTATTCTAATAAATAGTGCTACGTAAAAAGACTTTTTTTAGTTTTTTTGTTAATAAATAAAAAAATATTAAAAAATTAATTTTAATAATATTTTTAAATAAAAAATGACACTTTTTGTAATTGTCCCTTCATGGTCAATGAGATTTTGGACCATCTTCTGCATCAAAAAATTAAATCTACTTCTTGAATGAAAAAAAAAGAAGAAAAAAGCTCTTGATATTTAAAGTGCTATGCTACGATTGAATTACAAGTTATGTGTTGTTAATTATTTTATTTAATATCAAGAATATTTTTAATTGTAAACTTAAAATTTGACATGTGTGTATAATAAAATAAATTGATAATTATATACATTAATAAATATTAATAAATTATTAATAGTAACAAAATTAAATATTACATTGAAAAGTTACGAGATATAAATTAAGAAATTTATTTTATTTTTTATTTAATTATATATCAATATTTAATTAAGAAAAGTAATAATTTTAATTCTATTAAAACAAAGTAATTTAATAGTATAATCCCTCCTTTTCTTATTAATAGTTTTTTCATAAAAAATATAACTTTTTTTGTTCCATGTTCTTTGTTTAATAAAAACAAGAAAAAATAAGAATGAATATATATATAACGATTTTAAATAATAAGACATCTCTCTGATTATAGCGTTTTTATTTGACTAACACGCTATCTTTCTTTTCAAGCTTTTTTTATTAGAATATTTACTTTTTAGACAACACCTCATCAAAGCAAGTCCAAACCAGCGAAGGCAAGGAACTCCTAGAGAACATGTAATTAATTCTTATCAAAATCAAGTAAAATTAGTGAAAAATCTGGCAACCATCAAAGCAATAACCCAAAAGAGATTAGGACTCCCAAAATGTCAAGTGTAACGGGCAGCTGACTGTGATGTTCGCAGAGAAGACGATAATTCCCAGGAATCAATCTTCGCATGAAAGAAGAAACAGATGTCGAGCAAAACAAAGTGTTCTTTTATTTCCGGTTGTTTTCCAGATGACCCCCCTGAGGGTCAGGTGGGATCCTGTACTGGTTTCATTCGGGAATTGATGCATTTTGATGATTTCGACCAGTACAAGATAGATGATGAAGGCATTGCGTGGGCTTTCTTGCACAGCTTGTGAGTTTGAGAATGGAGGAAGTAAAGGCTGCCGTGAGGAGTTTATAAGTGTTGCAGATCTGACCAGTCATTTGTTGGCCCATCCATGCTTAGAGATGGGGATATGGTTGGTGTTCATTAATTGTTTTAATATTCAAGATCCACCAGACACTGAAGACAGTTTGAATATTGCCGGCACAAGGAACACTCGAGCAGCCTGAGCCGGGACAGTAATGCAACCACGCTCCGCTCTGTGAATCTGAACTTTAAACCAAAACCAAATGGGTTTAGACCCGACCTGAATCGTGGAGTAGTATCCAAAACCAAAAGCAGGGTTGATCATCATATATTTCTCCGCCATTAATATAATTTTACAACGCGCAATGTAAACTAGATATTAAGTTAATATAAATATGAAATCTTATCATAACTCAAACGCACATTTTAATATAAAAATTTAAATTAGAAATGTAAACTTAACAAATAATTTTATTTTAAATAAGTAATTGTTGAAAAAATATATTTGACAAAATATCAAAACAATATATATAATTGGATTGGAGTTTCTTGAAGGACAGGAACATGTTTTATTTTTTTTCCCCTGGTTTATGTATTGGGAAAAGAAGAATGTTCATCATACCTATCTTAAATCAAATGGGTATCCATCAAAATGGATAATTTTATCACATGTTGCTCTCTTCGCAATAAAAAGAAAATACATTTTAAAAAAACATATAGCAACGGGGTGAAGGCAAGAAATCATTATTTATTTATTTTTATTTTTATGTTGGAAATGGCTAGAAATTATCATGGTTGAAATTTGTTAGATTCCCAAGTTTTCTCAAGGACATGGTGAATGGCACATGCACCACCGGCAAAACCATGACTTTTTTTTTAATGGACAAATCAGAAAGGCAGAGTCTTTTTCCAAGTCAAGCAATAATTAAGCAAGTAGTCACGCACACTTCAGTCTTCATCGTAGGTCACAAGACTTCTGGCGTCTTTGGAGACCCACTTCAGTTTCTGTTCAGTGGAGGTGAGCAAGAATTCAGAGAGAGGCAGAGAATGGCAGAAACAAAAACTGTTCATTCGCCACTGGTTACTTATGCTTCAGTGCTCTCGCTTCTCACTCTCTGCCCTCCTTTTGTTATTCTACTGTGAGCCCTTTTTCTTTGCTTCTGGAATATGACAATTCTTGGTTTCTTTACTCTCTGTTTTTTTTTTTTTTTGGTTATCGGCTATTGTTTGGAAAAGAAAGCACCATAGATATACTAAATGAAGCTACTATCTTTTTTAAACTTTATCCGGGGTGTTTTAGATCTTAATAAACCTTTAGATTATTGCTTGTCAAAGTTCGATCTTTTTTAATGCAAGTTTATTAGTCTGCTTAAGAAATCCCAAGATTGCTGCTTTTTCTTTCTTCAACGAAATTCAGCGAAAAGACCGTTTTTACTACTGCAGTATTAAAAGCTATAAATCTTGATAAGTCTCAAGACGATAATGTATTGATTTTTTTTAGCATTGTGCTATTTTGATTAGTGTATGAGAAAATGCTTGGAAGAAAAAGGAGGGATAGATTCATTGATAGAATAAGTGGTTGTTAAAATTAGAATCTTCGAACTAATGCAGATGGTACACGATGGTGCATGCTGATGGGTCCGTATGTCAAACTTGGGATTTCTTGAAGCAACATGGCTTGCAAGGATTTATAAACATTTGGCCAAGGCCTACTGCAGTTGCCTGGAAAATTATTGCTTGTTATGCAGCATTTGAGGCTGCACTGCAGCTTCTTTTACCTGGAGAAAAGGTCGAGGGTCCAATCTCTCCTGAAGGAAACCGACCTGTTTACAAGGTACTTTTCACATGATGTTGTCTTTATCAAACTGCTACACTGTTTCTTGTGTTGTTTGATTATAACAGCTGGAGATTGAAAACTGAAGTTTATGCTACGTAATACATACTGAATGGCTCCAGTCATGAGCTTTCTTTCTGTGGTTGTTGCAGGCGAATGGCATGGCAGCGTACACAGTGACTTTGGTTACCTATCTCAGCCTTTGGTGGTGAGAACTTTCTCCACCAACATCCTTTTGTTTAAGAATTCCAATAAGCTTTACACTCGTTAATAAGGGTTATAATCAGTAAAAAGTTCTTTTAGATTCTACCATGGTATTCTTTGCACTTAAGGTTTTGGAGGGTAAGACAAGCTGCTTCTGACTGGTACTGATCAATTTCACCTGAGTGACAAATGATTATAGAGTGCACCTAATACTTATTCTGTTTTAATTCTTCAGGTTTGGTATATTCAACCCCTCGATTGTTTATGATCATTTGGGAGAAATATTTTCTGCTCTCATTTTCGGAAGCTTAGTCTTCTGTATTTTCTTATACATAAAAGTAAGGATTTGTAATTACGCAACCTTCCTCGGTTCACATTTATTTTGCTACAACTCTTACTGATTTTCTTATTTTTTATTATAATTTGGAAGGGCCATTTGGCTCCATCGTCTACTGATTCTGGTTCATCTGGGAACATAATAATCGACTTCTATTGGGTGAGTTCATAACTCTACAACACCTTTCATTTTTCTCATGTGACTATCGTTATTTGTCATTAAGCAACATGATTGATGGGGGGGAAAGGGAGATTTAGCCAGATATATAACCGAGGGGAAGAAGCTTAAATTAAAAATCCACCAATCTTCTTTGTTTTAGCCAGCAACTCAAATTTAAGCTTCTTCTTTCCAAATTTGTGAACCACGTCAATGAGTTTATAGACTGGCATCTGAAGGCTTTGGTAAAACAATTATTAAACTATTGTTTTGCCTTCCCACTTGATATGGTGCTTTTTGTTTAGTCACTCAAATTCCTATATGGCTCTATTGTAGTCTAGGCCTCGCTATTATAAAGGTCTCCTTTTCTGTTCGCAGGGTATGGAGCTGTATCCTCGAATTGGAAAGAACTTCGACATCAAAGTTTTCACAAACTGCAGATTTGGGATGATGTCTTGGGCTGTTCTGGCATTGACCTATTGCATTAAGCAGGTAAATGATGTTCTTGTTTCTTTTTAGTACAATACTGATATTGTAAGCTTGGGATTGTATACATGCTGATTATAAGATGAATCAAATTCTACAGTGAAGAGGTTAAATCCTGTCTTTTGGTTGATAGAAGCATCCTTTTTTTTTTTTTTGTATCAGGTCATGATTAAAATTTAGTTAGACATTACTTCTTTGATGCATTGCTCAAATGTTCTTTCTTGATGAAATACTCATTCTGATAGGGGTAGCAACTAGCAATTTTCCAATCTCTTAGCTATAAGCTTATTCCTTGTTGACAAGTGGAAATTTAAGAATGTAATAATTATTGGATAGCCAAATCCCAAACCTAAATGCTATATAATGGGCTGTGTTTTGAGTGCAAGTTCCTTTCTGGAGAAATGGATGAGCTCCCAATTTCTGAAAAAATTGTGTTTAACTCTTCTATTATGCCTCATGGAACCAGTGCTACATGTTGAATATGTGATTGTCAATTCATTATTTCGGTGGCCTGAGGCTACTATCATAAAAATGCTTTTGTGCTTTTCTCGTCACTGAAGGTTGTTTTTACTTTATACATGCAATATGTGTAATTCAACTCATTTGTTATAAAGTTTCTAATTCAAGTTTTGCATGTATAATCGCATGAATATAAATCTTAAAATGCACTTTTTTGGTATTCTATCAGTATGAGCAGAATGGGAAAGTAGCTGATTCCATGCTTGTAAATACAATATTGATGCTGGTGTACATCACAAAGTTTTTTTGGTGGGAAGTTGGCTACTGGAACACAATGGACATTGCACATGATCGAGGTTTACATATTCTCTAGTTCATTCATTTATTTTTTTGAAATGTATTTTTATTTGCAATTTTAAGGTGTTTATCTTTTCTTTTTCTTTTTCTTTTTTTGAAAATTCTAGTGTGTGTCACTGTCAAAGGAGCTTTTGAATTTTTATCCAGATCTTTCGTTTTGATGGTTATTTTCATTATGCTTATTCCTCTTCTGGGATTTGGCAGCTGGATTTTATATTTGTTGGGGATGCTTAGTATGGGTTCCATCTGTGTATACTTCTCCGGGCATGTACCTTGTTAACCATCCTGTGAACCTTGGACTTCAGGTTCTTTGCTGTTTTCATCTATTTGATTTCCAATTTAACTGCCCTGTCTTCAGCCATTCTCTTTGCTTTAAGCTCCGTGTTTTGAATTGGAGTGGAATTTTTTAGGAAAAACTTCGAGTTGAAATTCAATAGTGAAAGATATCGATTTATGGTCCTTCTGCCCAAGAAAAAAGTGTTGCAGATTTACATTTCAGTTCAAAAGTAGGAAAATAAAAGCACCCATCAATTTACAATTGAAGTGCTACCCTAAGGCAATATTCAAATCCAATTAGGAGCATAAATGCTTGATTGCTAGAGTCATGAAATAGAAAAACAAGCAAAGTCCTATATCCCTTGATATACTTTATTCTAACCATTTCCCTCCTATTTCTCCAGCTTGCACTCTATATCCTAGCAGCAGGCGTTCTCTCCATATATGTCAATTATGACTGTGACAGGCAAAGGCAGGAATTTCGCAGAACAGATGGCAAATGTTTGGTCTGGGGAAAGGCTCCATCAAAGGTGATCTGGTGATATATCCCTTATATTTACATGATGTATAATTTTCAACCATGAGTAAGAGGCACAATACATTCTAATTTTTAACAGATTGTGGCCTCATACACGACAACATCTGGGGAAACAAAGACAAGCCTCCTTTTGACTTCAGGATGGTAAGTATTGTTGGACACAGTTGCTGTCAAGATTATTTTTACCCAGCATTCGTTCCATCTTGTTGTATCCACAGGGCTATATTCGGCTGAGATTTTGTATCCTGGATTTTGCAGGTGGGGCTTATCTCGTCATTTCCATTATGTACCTGAAATACTGGCTGCTTTTTTCTGGACTGTCCCGGCTCTTTTTAATCATGTAAGCATTTGAATATAGGAGTACTTTCTCAATTCATGAAGTCCTGTGGACACGCTACTGATAACTTTGTTTGCTTGTGCAGTTTCTACCCTATTTCTATGTGATATTTCTAACCATCCTTCTGTTTGACCGAGCTAAGAGGGATGATGATCGATGTGGATCCAAGTAAGCACTGTTTCTTGACTTGTATTCTTATTTGGATGGCCTACAGATAGAATTGCTGAACATAATCTTAAAAAATGTCATCTGTACTGCTAGACACATAGTTGGATTCTGATATGTTTGACAGATGAAATAAAATTTGACGACCACCTGGTTGCAGATACGGAAAGTACTGGAGATTGTACTGTGAGAGGGTCCGCTACCGGATTGTTCCGGGAATCTACTAAGACATCTCTTGTAGTTGTACCACAGCTCGCATTGAATTGATATACTGTGCCTGTTTATATCTGGTGGTGAACTCGAGAATGCAACGCACGATTATTCCGCTTGAACTGTATAACTCTTGTTTAAGTGATTTTAATATTTTGGCAAGGTGTGAGTCTTGCTGTTTAATGTACAACGTATTTTTGGTTCCCACTGTCCATGTCTCTCCTCTTTCTGCGAGATTGAAAGGGAGGATTGCTTTCTGAGGGGATGTCATAAAATGTAATGTGTTTGCTTGCAAACTGGTGGGATGTTAACATTATCTTTTTGGTTTCTTCAAGTGATTGGGTTGGTAGCCATTGCTTTTTTGGTGTGGTTGAATTATTGCTACTATCATATAACTGTGCCCTGGCATGGCGAAATCATCAACACCTCACTCATTTGCCAGTGTTTTTGTTCTCCAGATAAGGGTTTGAAAGATTGTTTCCACATTCTGGGGATGTAAATTGTGTGTGTGCGCGCACGCGCGGGCGCTCATCTCAGTAACCCAAAGCCTAAACTGGATCAGAACTCAGATTGAGCCTGAAAACTTTACAAGTTGTTTTTACCCTGTACAGGTTGCTATTGTAACTACTTCTGGTACAGGGAGGGGTCTAGGCGAAATAGGTGTAAAATATCTGTCTCCCTTGCCGCATCATAAATAAACACGAACTCAATCCTCAAATACATTAAAGCAATGGCTTCAAAGCTTCTAGCTTCCTCCCTCCATCGCGGCGGCAATAGCAACCGCACCCCCAACACAAAATGACGAAGCTATGGCTTTGAAAGGCTAGAAGATCTCAGCACGGCCACTCTACCTCGACATGCAAGCAACATCACCGGTGGACCCCAGGATGCTGGACGCCATGCTCCCATACTAACTCGCTCGCTACGGCAACCCTCACTCACGCACGCACCTCTACGGTTGGGAATCCGATCAAGCCGTGGAGACCGCCCGCTCCCAAATAGCTGACTTAATCGGCGCGTCGCAAAAGGAAATCGTTTTCACATCAGGAGCGATGGAGTTGAATAATATTTCTATTAAAGAGGTTATGAAGTTTTACAAGGAGAAGAAACTGTAGGGAGTTTAATGTGCTGTTTCATACAGATGCGGCCCAAGTGTTGGGGAAGATACTGGTTGATGTGGATCAGTGGGATGTGAGTTTTGATGTCGTTGAGTGGACATAAGATTAACGGGCCAAAAGGGGTTGGTGCTTTATATATGCGAAGGCGGCTAGGGATAAGAGTGGAGGCACAGAGATGAATGGGGGTGGACAAGAGAGAGGGATAAGGAGTGGGACAGTGCATACTCCATTAGTGGTGGGAATTGGAGTTGGCGAAAAAGGAGATGGGGTATGATGATGAGTGGATTGGGGGTTTGCCAGAGAGAGGTTGTTGGATGGAGTTAAGGGCTAAGCTTGATGGTGTCGTGGTGAAGATACCGGCGTCTCACATGTTAGTTGCCGAAGTCCGTTGTTGCGCATGACAAAGTGGCCATAGCCAATCTCATCGTCACTGTGATGGGTTGAAGGAAGGATTGAAAGAGCTCAAACAAACCGGCCATGAAGCCCTCCACCCATCCGGGCATAGAAGGATACGGGATCTTCTTAAAGCATGATGGTAAATCCTAAATCAAGTTATCGGTTCTTCTTAAAGCCTGTGCACAGCCCATGGTACTGAGTTGTATAAAAATCGTAAGAAATTTCAGGGTGGTAGCGTCCCAAGAATCTATTTGCTGCGCAAGCCTGTGCCACAAGGCCTTCGTCAAAAGACATTGCAAGAGGCATGCCTCTGCCATGACCAAGACTTGAGCCTTCGTATCACAAGTACAATTCAATGAGTAATTAGGGATAAGACAAGATTCTTTTATTTATGATAAATTAAATCATACAAATTGACACTGCCTGAACACAAACAAGCCTTATTGCATAAATAAACAAGGCACGGTTTTAGTCTGACTGTCTCCGCTTTGAATAACAAATTACACTAGCTATCACATCCCATAAGGCAAGCACCGCAAAAGTGGGATGAAGGAATGCAACAACACTGATCCTTCATAGACAAACGAATCCAACTAGATCAAGTGCTGGTTTCGAGCTGCCAGACTCCGTAAATAAATAACCAAAATCTGGAACGCCTAAATCAACGAGTCTCGTCCTCCAAGGCACGGAAGCCGCCAGTCAAATCCTCATGCAACTTGCTGAATTTTCCCACAAGTGCTGCTTCCCCTTCTGCTGGATCCTCGAATTTTTGAGACCTGCAACATTGACAGATGACAGTATCAGAAAGCAATTATTGTGGATTTCCATAAGCATTAACTTTGCAAAGAGGATTATTGGTAGAACTATGTACACTTACACTAAACGATAGAAGAGATCTCCCAACCGATGCTTGATAAGGCTGTATGTTATCTTCTGACCATCCATGCCCGCCCCTCTCTCAACAGCCTGTATCGAATTGCAAACATGTTCATCAAAGATCCATATCAAATCATACAGTCTTCTACACGTTGTGAGATGAACTTCGACTTAACGAAACTGAAAGAGTAACAAAACAGATAAAAGATGGATGCCCAAGTTGCTCTCTTAAAGACAATGAGCAACTTGTACATGATTCAAGTCCAGCCGACATCTGCCAGAGTTTCACAGCCCTCCCTAGTAAATTCCCTGGACAGGACATAGAATAACAGAGGGGAGGGGGGTTAAATTACCTGATTGGCCAAATTGTAGAAATGAATTATGTTGCGCATCATCCAAACAGACTTGTAGAAAGGACAGAACTTGTCATATCTGCAAGCCACACAAACATACACTCAAGCATGAGGACTGCATAACTATGAGTTTAATCAAAATCTTAAATGCCAAAAAAGATGGATTATAGAAAAGATCAAGTAAAGAGGTTGGGGCATACGGAGTAAATGCATTCTGAGCAAGATAGTCCTCCCTCAAAAGCTTTGCTGTCTCCAGGGTAATCTTATCTCCTTCAGCTAAAGCATCCTTTCCAACAAGCTGCAATGATCCAGAAAGCCAAGGATATTTACTCACAAGCAGGTAAAAACACCTCTTTTACTTTCAACTTCACAACTAGTTACAAGACAAAAGCAAGGTAGAAAGGATCATAGTGTTGCACAAAATGTGCCTCAAAGGGTGGGGTAGAGAAAAAAATAACAGTTCAATGATAGTGAAAGTCAAGATAATTCCATGGGAATCTACAGTATCATAAAAGCCAAAGGTGATCAATCTCCACCAAATTCTTATATGCCAAATTAAAATTTGCAGTATCAACCAATTAAGGACAGGAGATGATGAGTTCTCTTACAATTAAGGTTCAAGAGCAAATGTAAAACTGAAACAACAAACCCATCATATAGCTCACAGAATTCATCCATATATTTCTTCAACGGTTACCGGGTAAATCACATATTCTATATTTCTAGGACCTAAGGGAACCAGAAGAGGAAATTTTTGAAATAAGAAAACATACTTGGACAATCTCGTTCAAGTCATCTTCTCTTTGGAGTACTTCACGTGCCTTTGTCCTGATGTTGATAAAATCTGGATCAAATCGCTCATAGAATGACTCCAATGCCTGACAACAAAAGCATAACAGCCTAATAAAACACGAACAGGTTGCATAGAATATACAAAGCCATGATCCTCCAATAAGCATCCAACAATTTTTCTTTCAAAAGAAAAACAAAAGCTTGCAAAAAAAACTGCAAACATACCCCCGAGTACTTAGAGTAGGAAATAAGCCAGTTTACAGAAGGGAAATGTTTCCTTTGTGCAAGTTTCTTGTCCAAACCCCAGAAGACCTACAAAAGTACAAATGAATCACACCTCATTTTAACCAAAAAATAACTTTCGGAGAAAAATAACTCAAAATGACATCAAGATAGAACAAATTCATTTTCCAAACTGCTTGACTTCAGTTATTCGTGCTTGGATTTAAAATTTACCCTGATTACTGAAGCAGAATCATTTTTGGGCCTAGGATATGCTTTCCAGTTTTTTGATCAGTAATTTTGCCACCATCAAGTTGACTTAATTAATTAAACATAAGTATTTCTATGGCTTTTCCTTTTAGTGTAGAAATTTATTTTTCTTGTCCTATTATTAATCAGGAACAATTAAGAAAAAAAAGTCTGCTTACTGTAACAGATTATTTCAAACTTCTCAAAACAAAATTCAAAAATTTTAGCTTGTGGTCTCAGCAAAAAAGACTTGACTCTCTGTTTTGTCTCAGCAATCTCCGTTGCTAATTGCTTCTAGTATGAACTGTAGTAAACATAGTCTGTAATTATAATTACCTGTACAATGCTGAGGGTAGCAGAAGTAACAGGATCTGAGAAATCACCTCCTGGTGGGGAAACTGCACCAACAATTGTGACACTACCTGTACGCTCTGGTGAACCAAGACATTTTACTTTTCCAGCACGTTCATAAAACGAGGCCAAACGTGCTGCCAGATAAGCAGGATATCCACTATCAGCAGGCATTTCTGCCTGCAAATATAATTAAGAACATGCAATTAGAGTTCATCTGAGTGGGATACAAACAAATTTCGCAGTGTGCACGAAAGAATTAACATAATAGATCATAATTAACAATGCTAATCCATTTGTCTAATAAAAACATCATCTAAAGAAAAACACTATCCAAAGAATCAATAACGAGGACAGTATATTTCTAATCAATATCAGTAACTGAAGATGTCACCAATCTTTTTGGAAGCCAGTGCCTGATAAGATATTAGAACCAACTGTCAAGTACTCTAACTATATCTAGTTTCTACAAATCTAGCAAACAGAAAAATAATATTTTGGGTAATGATGGTTGCAGATGATAGGCAAGCTAAGGCATCCTAGCAAGAAAAGAGACAGTCCAGACAAAGAGATCAACACTGCCAGTATCATATATCAGACACTAATATATGAAGCACTAGAAAAATCTTCAAAGGCATTGAGATAAATGTTGGTAGAGGCTAACCAGCCGTCCAGAAATTTCACGCAATGCTTCTGCCCAACGAGATGTTGAATCTGCCATCATGCTCACGTTGTAGCCCATATCTCGGAAGTATTCAGCTATAGTGATTCCTGAGAACGGCCCACAAGTTGAAGAGCATCATCACAAACCATTCGATGAGACAAAATATTATCAACATTAAATGAATCTAACATATAGAATTTTCAAATTCAAGCAAATCAACTGCAACCATGTAACTGTTAGCTTAAGCAATAAAATTACAGTTAGAAATTTTTTCTTTGATCCATTGCACATGGTCTAAATAGTCCTAAGTCTGCAACCCATACATGCATGGTAGGGTGAGTTGCATTCCCTAAATTGCAACCATTTATTTCCTCAGAATACTACATGTCTTTCAAAAGGGAGCTCCTTCTCCAACAGAAGGCTTGTGACAGTAAATCTGATATAATAAAAATTACCCTCTTTTCATGCATTACAAAAAATCACTACCATTAACTGATGTGTGCCTTCAAAAAGCACCAGCTCTTAATTAATAAAACCACACAGAAATTTTCTGTAACTCTAAAATTCTTAAAATACCAACAAGAAAGAATAGGAACAAAAAAATAGAACTTTACGCTTCAGAGATAACTCTTCATATCATTCTCTAATCTGCTTAATATTTACTGAAAAAGAAACGGAGTTACCTGTATAAATTGAAGCCTCACGAGCAGCGACAGGCATGTTAGAAGTGTTGGCTACAAGGGTTGTACGCTTCATGACAGACTCTTCACGGCCATCAGGCAAAGTCATGGTCAATTGTGGAAAATCCATGAGCACCTGAGCAATAGATTACTCTAAATTAAAAATCTCAAAAACCATAAAAGAGCATTGATGCGTAAACTGAGAGACTAGTATACCTCTGCCATTTCATTTCCTCTTTCTCCACAGCCCACATACACAACGGTATCGGAGTTAGAATACTGCGTGCACAAACAAACATTTAGTAATGAATCAGCCAAACTAACCCAACATCACAAAGCAGTGTTAGCTCCACAATGAATTGACAAGTTTCACCTTGGAAAGAGCTTGACTAATGACAGTCTTCCCACAGCCAAATGCACCAGGTATGGCACAAGTCCCACCAAGAACTGAGGGGAAAAGGGCATCAAGGACACGCTGAAACACAACAAAGTCATTGGGAACTCAAGTTACAAAGTGTGAAAGCAATAGATGAGAAAACCAACGAATGTAAGCAAGCACCTGCCCAGTAAGTAGAGGGGTATCAGCAGCGAGCTTTGATGCAACTGGTCTTGGTGTACGTACTGGCCAAGTCTGCATAAAGAAGAAGCACATAGCAAATGAAAAAAAAAAAATTAACTTTGGATTAAAGCATCTTGATTCACTGAAAGTTTGGCTACAAGTTACAAACCTGAAGCATGGTAAATTGCTTTACTACACCCTGGAACTCAAGCTCCAGCACAGTGTCCTACAAAAACACAATTCAACATACAGATCTCCATAAGAAACATCAATGTGCAGTTTATATGTTACAAAGAATTCACATAAATATGAATCACAACTAAAGGTAACTACAACCAAGAAGGCTGAAGAATGTTAATAATTCCATTAATCCAGATTCAGATTATTGCTAGTACTTCCCAAGTTCAGCATACAGAAAAACTCATTTAAATCGGTGCCAATGTTATATGCAACAAGTAAGAACTGGGCTGTATGATATGTATCAAACAAGAAAAAAAAAGGGAAAGCAGATGCATTCTTGTGCAATTATCATTTTAATGTAAGGGAAAGAAGCGAACTTTCAATGAATATTGACCAGGAGGTGCAATGTAAGTGACTTTCCCCATGGCATCAGGAGGGAGTGCAACATGATGTTGCATTAGAGTGTTCTCATATACAGTCTGCATAGCAAAATATTCACACAAATTCCAATGTTAGACCACACAAAAATAGATAAATAATAAACAAAACGTTAAAAGTACACATTTTTAAAGGAGACCTGCAAAAAAAAAGGTTAAAATATAAAGCTTACAGCATACAAATCTCCACCAGTCACAAGATCTCCCTCGCCTGCCAACATCAAGTATAACTGAAGTTAGAGGAATTCAACATAAAAAATTGGAAAGACCTTTGTCATTTGTCAACAACATTCCAGCCATTACCTATTTTCTTGGGCTGAAATTCCCAGAGTGTGTCTTTATCAAGGGCTGGAACAGAGACACCACGAGGAATATAGACATCACCTGATATTCTTGCAATGGTTTTTAGAGGCCTCTGTTAAGATAAGAAAATGTAGGTGAAAGGTTAACCACTATATACTGCAAGCGAGAAAGCAAACCATAAACTTCATTTTTTTCTTTTTGATAAAGCAAGAGCAAAGTTAAACTTAAAGGCTTTAGAAAAGGAACTTATGATTAACAGAAAACTAAACGTAATTCTAATTAATCACAAATTGACAATAAAGAAAGTGCTGTCAAACCTGAATTCCATCAAAAATATTCCCCAGTATTCCCGGTCCCAGCTCTACGGATAATGGCTGTAAGATCAACATACAGTTTATGAGCTGATGCAGTCACAATACACATCTAGAAAAAAAAAATAACATAACAAGATAGTGAGATCACCTTGTGCGTCCGAAGAACAGGGTCGTTCACCATCAAACCAGCTGTTTCCTCATACACTGACATGTAAAGAACAGAAACATTCATGTCCATTTCAAGCACCTCAGAACAAAAACAAAGAAAAGCATTTCTTTTCCGTTTTACAGAAAGGGGAATCAAGAGTGAGCAGAGCAGATAAATAACATCGATCAACTAAAATGCTAAAAAATGACAAGGATGGTGAACGAAAAGAAGAATTCTAGAACTCGCATTAGTGAATAACCTTGGATTGTTGCAGAATGTCCTTCCAAACGAATAATTTCACCAATTAGATTGTCATGGCCAACACGGACCAGTTCATACATAGCTGCACCAGCCATACCATCTGCAACCACAACAGGCCCTGATACCTATGAAAACCATATCAAATTAGTCAGACAAAACCAGGAAAACCATTTAACCTAACAAACCAAATCAGAATTATATTAGGTTCATTAACAAACTAAGTTGAACTAAAAATCAAGCATCGCGATAAGTTGCTCAAATCCTAGAAATATAACAACTAAATCCTAATCCAAACAAATGAGCCAACAGACACACTGTACAAATAGAACAATTCGTATCTTATTTCTATCCATTTTTTATCTGCATAAGCTTTATTTTACTGGTTCGAGTAATAACACAAACAGTTAAATTCAGTTTTTATAAGTCCAAAACGCACAGCATTGAAATGCTGGCAACCACTTACACAGGCCTGTTTAGCATTCCAGAGCTTCTCGACTTCTCTACCATTATGTTAAAAACATCAACTAGACAAATAAGATCACTAGAAAACTAACAATAGCAATCATATCTCAACGGATCACAACAATTAAAAACAGATCTAACGGATCAAAATTCAAGGCGATATCAATTTCAGATAAATCAAAGAACTCGATCTGACGACAGTAAATAAACAGAAACAGATCATCAGATGAGTTGAATCAAAATCAGAAAATAAATTCGATCTATATGATTAATTATTGTATGAGAAAAAGAAATGGAAAGGTATCATCTACCTTACGAACGTATCCATACTCGCTCTCCTTCTCAGAATCTTCGAATGTGGTCAATCGAGCTCCGTACACTGACGGCATTTTCTCTCGGAGAAAAATGATGCAGAGAGAGTGTACAGGATCTAAGTATCGATTCAAAACCCTAAGGTTTCAATCGAATTGATTTGGTAAAAGCAGATGACAGAGAGGGAAGAAGAAGGGTTGGATTTTAATTTTTATTGATTAATTTTTTGATGGGGAGAGGGGGAGAGAGGGCAACCGCAGCAGAAGACACCAGGATTTGTAATGAATTGCCACGGGTGGCGGATAATGATATGGTGCTTTTGGTGTACTGTAATAATGTAGCGCTACCTGTTTAGATAATTGCCATGTCAGTGCGAACCCGAGATGGACGCGGCTCTACAGTCATTAATGCTGACCTTTTTGTTTTGGATGCATTTATTTATTTATTTGTTTTAAAAGATATAACAGATAAGAGATGTCATCTCATCGCATGGGTTTCGAAAAAATATAAAAAATCAAAAGTTATTGGTTTTTTAAAAAAAAAACAATTATGGTGGTAGGGGAGTATTTAGGAGTATTTTATTGGTTATTTCTTTAATTTATCTTGAAAAAAGTTATATGTCAAGAAAAATTATAATTTGTAAAACAAATGATAAGAATATTTTTAATTATAATTTTTTTTATCTATTTGAAAAAATGGACAAACATGAATTAACTCCTTGAGAACCGTAAATTTCTCATTTTTATGAGTGAAAATAATAATAATTTTATTATTGGTTGCTTATTACTTTAATTAGCATTAGTTTTTAGAGTTTTTTTAAGGAGCGCAATATAAAAAGAACATCATGGTTCAAATTTTATTTTAAAAAATAATACATTTTTATGAGTAATTATAAATTTAGTTTGGGTTAAATTTAATTAAAATATGATGTGAATTATGATTGAGTGTTAATTATTAATTGCGTTGAGTGTTGATGGCTTGTGTTTTTTATGGCGGCGAGCAGAGATACCAGTAAAACAGCCCAGCCTCAAATTCCAGTCTTCGTCAAACCATGTTATCTTCTTGTGTTAGTTTTGAATTGTGTTATTTCTCTCATTTTTTACCGTGTTGTTTTGAAAAAAAAATATATATGGTTGTTTTTTAAAGTATATTTTATTTAGAAAAATATGTTAATGATATATTTTTTTATTTTTAATATCAACAAATTAAAAACATAACAATTTTAAAAAATCAAATTTAAATGCCCAATAAAAATATCCGCAGCAACTCAGTCTCCTTGTTTAAAGATTTTTCCAACAGAAAGTCAAACAATTCTATACTGAGAAAAATGGAATTTAAACCATGTCTTGCAGAAATCATGGCCTTCCAAGGTATGAACAAAATGGGAAAAGAAGTTGTACTGTTAACTTTATGTAATTCTGCAAGATCATATGATTAGTTTCATGGCCTTCCAAGACCTCTAGTCGAGGTAGTTGTAAATGGGTTGATTACCCGAAAGAAATGGTTTTAGCGGCACAAGACAAATTAAGATGGAATGGAAACTTCGAGGCCATTTCGTGAAATAGATGAATGGACCAGAAGGTCCCTGGACAAAGCCAAGGTGAGGGCGACACGTACGGGTTTAGTTTGTCAACATACACATCATTCCCATTTATTAATACACATAATACTGCGGAAGTCAGGATGAGATGTGGCGTTTTTTGAACTTATGAAGCGAAACGGCAATTATAAATTAAGATCGTTTAGTCGGGCAACATAGGGTTTAGTCGGGCCTCGCCCACACAATGACGCCCGGAGCAAAAGGGGCAGAAGGCCGTTTTTCTGCTCTATCACCAATGTTCTCCCAGTCCATGGAACTCACACACTCGCCGCATCATACTGTTATAAAATAATTTAATCTTTATTTATTTTCAGAAAATAATTTTTAAAAAAATATAAATTCTAAAAAAATAAAATATTTTTTTATATTTGATAATATAAAAAAAAATTAGTTAGAGAAAATAACATGAGTGTTCGGTTGCAAAAGGGACAGAAAGCCGTTCTTCTGCTCTATTACCAATGTTCTCACAGTCCATGGGCCTCACATACTCGCACATTGTACTGTTATAAAATAATTTAATTCTTATTTATTTTCTGAAAATAATTTTTTAAAAAATATAAATTATAAAAAAATAAATTATTTTTTTATATTTAATAATATAAAACAAAATTAGTTAGAGAAAATAACTTCAAGTGTTTGGTTGCAAAAGGGACAGAAGGCCGTTCTTCTGCTCTATTACCAATGTTCTCACAGTCCATGGGCCTCACATACTCGCGCATCGTACTGTTACAAAATAATTTACTCCTTATTTCTGAAAATAATTTTTTAAAAAATATAAATTCTAAAAAAATAAATTATTTTTTTATATTTAATAGTATAAAGAAAAATTAGTTAAAAAAATAACTTCAAGTGTTTGTTTATATCATAAAAAATATGTTGGAAAATAAATTCTTAATATTTTATTTTTTTTAAATTTATTAAAATAATAAAAAATAAATCTCACAAATTAAAATTTTAAATCGAAATAAAATTGAAAAAAGATATAATTTCATAAATTATCTAAAAAAATAATAATTAAAATGATAGAGATCAAATTTAAAAAAATAAAAGATGAAGAAATTAAAATAATAATAATTAATATTTCATAAATTATTTCAAATAAAATAATTAACAAGAATAAAAATAAAATTTGATAAATAAAAAACTTCAATTAAAAAATGATAAGAGAAAAAATAATTATAAAAATAAAGATCAAAGTTAGTATAAAAATTAAATTCTAAGAGGTAAAATTAAAAACAATTTAAAATATATATATATATATAGAAATCAAAAATTTAAAAACCAAATTTAATATAATCAGTAAATAATATAACAATTCTAAATTTTTTATAACTTTCAAAAAAATATTATTCATTTAAAATAAAAAAAATACTTTCATGAAAATAAGTTAAAAAAATTTAACTGGAAAATATTTTTTGAAAAATATTTTTTATTAAATAAATTTTTTAATAACAAACAAATATAAAAAAAATAAAATATAATTTTTCAAAAAATACAAACACACCTGGAATGAAAACATTTTGCTATAAGACAGCCTGCCACATTAATCAGGCATGCCTCTGTGGCGCTGACAACAATCAACGGAAAAGGCTACTGCTTGCATGTATTATTTCCCTGAAGCCTTCGAAACTCGTCTTCAAAATGTTTCTGCTGTCTGAATGGCCCATCTCGGCTGCACGTATGTCTTCTTCTACTGATCAAATACAAATGAACTCGAAGCCGAGCCAGACGACGAATATCCACGAGATAAGCATGAAAGGGAGATTGAGAATTATATGATCCGGTTGCAGTTATGATATTAGAAGCCTCAGATGGATGAATTGCATCCCACCATGAATAATCACTCCCACTACCACATGGATTACTTGATGGAATGCATAGTGCTGTAATCGTTGATGCAGGACAACATGGAGCATTTCTGACTCTAAAACCTGGGTTAATCACCAGATTATAAACTTTACTTGTCATCTAAATACTCGTTTCAACTATTAATTAATTCCTCTCCTGAATACATTAATTTTATGTATTTACCTGAAGAAGTGGAATATATCTGGTATGTGTTCACGTATATAAAATTCGCTCCGGTAAGATTGTTGTTGAGCCCATCCACTAGCGAACGGAGTCCAGTGTTGAAAAGCTGGTCTGCATTGTTAACACGGTCTACACATGAGGAAGAAGAAGGAGAAGAACCATTTGTGCCAGCTGCAGCTAAGATGGCGGGAGCACAACCTATTGGAGGTATCTCAAACAGGGTGGTGACCTTCCTTGCTCCATAGTCGTACAAAGTCTAATACCAAGAAAGGAACACAAAAACAAAAAAGAATTTGTATGGTTATTTGAGAAACCTTCGATATTTAAGCAACAGATTAAAAGAGATCAAATTGCTGAGAAAGTTCTTGGTTAAGTACATTGGCATGCTGTTCAGGCGTGTATAGGCGCTGCTTGAGAGGTAGAACTGTGGCCTGAAGTAGTTGTTAATATAATAATTCGTGCCCATTCCAATTGAATATAGGCATTTGCTTAAGCACCCTGTAGCCAGGTTTTTATCTCTTATAATCTCATTAATCCTCGACACTGTAATTTGGTGATGTTGTAGTTGATCGTCCATGCTGATTCGTTCTCCCTGCACGTGACAAATGTTCAATAACAATTTTTAAGTACTATTACTTGTTCTGTTCCAAGTAATCATAACTCGTGCGCGCGCGCTCGCTGAAATTAAATCAAGAATTTGCAATGTTCGTGAAATGTACAAGAAATTACCAGGTTCTGTCCAGTTTCATTTCAAATCCCAGAAGCAGCAGACGCATAATTAACACCTGTAGGTATGGCCCAACCTTTTGCAGGATGGGATGTAATTTTTGAATCCTAGAAATTCAGCTGCAAGAAGGAGGCTAATCAAATTTATCTTGCAACCTTTATGTGTGAAAAAATTAATGTAAAAAAGATAAGACTGCTACATTTTCAGGTCTTTTGGACTGAAATTGGTTTAACAAAAACTTTACTGGGATATAAAATTCCAGTGAAATTCCCTTCTTTGAAATCCCAAAATTTGCTCATGATCAGGAAGAAATAGTAAATTATCATCACTAGTACTAAGCTAATGATGTATATAGAAGAGTTAAGAGGGGACCTAGAATATCAGTTGTGGTGCGACCATCGCAGAACCTTCATGTGGCTTCTTGAGGAAACTCAATCCCGTAAGGTGGATAAATTGGCTTTGGCCGTTGTTGAAAGGTCATTATTATTGCCATTATCGTGCGAGGAAGCTCCAAAAATGAAGTAACATGGCACCGGTGGTGAATATCCTCCAAGAACACAAGGTTACAGGTACAAAACCATCGACAAAACATTTTAGGCTTGTATCTGCAAGCCATCGATCAAGATAGATATATACTGATAAAACAAAATAAAGAGGTGTGATGCAAAAGAAAATGACGGTGGAGGAATGCATCTGATCAAGGGGATGAGCATGTATGTGAGTGTGTGGAGTCATTTGCTTCCTTCTTTATATACATATACATATATATATATATATATACATATACATATATATATATATATATACATATACATATATATATATATATATACATATACATATATATATATATATATATATATAGAGAGAGAGAGAGAGAGAGAGATTGAATACAAAATGAAGCGATTTTGACTCTTGCAAACAAGTGGATGAGCTTCTCGGTATGGGCAGAGCCAGTTAGGGGTAGAGAGGAGAGACTAGAGAAGATCCATATTCTATTTTTCTTTTTATTTCATGGCTTTCCAACTAAATTATTGTTTTTTTTGGGAAAGAATTGAAAACCTTCTGAAAAGGGCACTAATATCAATTAAATTACAACTCATTCCAAATTTGTTCATCCCCACTAAATTTAGTTAATCAACTTTTTTTATATATTAATTTCCTGGAGTGCCTCAATAGACTCCCCCTTTGAACTTGCCATGGGTACGTTGGAAGGAGAGTGGGGTACAAGATAAGCTTTTAAGGAATCAAAATTCATATATTTTTTTACTTTTTTGGGGAGGAGGGATCAAAATATTTGTTGTATTAAAAGGTAATTTTGGACCTCCAAATCTTTTTGATCAAGAACATGGGCGTGAAAAATAACTTCAAGCCCGGGGCTAGTTTATTTATTTGTTTACAAGTAAATTCATCGCGCACAATGCTTGGTTTCATCTCCTTAAAAATGGTTCGATTGGGTCACCAAAAAGGGTCATTTTCTCTTCTTCTTCTTCTTCTTCTTTCACTGGAGCTAGACTAATGGGTCAAATTATTTTGGTTTGAATGTCAAGAAGATGAGAGATAACTGGCAGGCTGGCTGCCTTGAAAATTGTTTTTTGTCGAAGAATGATGCCATGTTCAGTAACGGTTTGAGACTGCAGAAGCAGTATCATGTGATGCTGCTTAAAATCTGGGATATGGTGAAAGAAATTCAGTGAATCAGTGATGTTATGCCATATTAGCAGTTCGTAGAATCTGATCCAGTAGTATACATTGTACAGTATACATCATCATCCTCTGCCATGCTATGGTTAATGGAGAATGAACGTTATGATATGTTGGGATTTTGCTAGCATGTCTTTAGGTACTTTGCTTTCCATCCTCCAAGGCTCCAAAGAGTTCAGTATATCATGTCTGTTACAGAGTACAAGAGCGCAGAACAGGGGACCTGTCTCAATTAGCAAGCTGATGCTGATGATGTCAGTTTCTTAGCTCTTGAAAAATAGCTCACAGTCCTAGCTCTGCAGAACCCAGATAAGGATGCCATCGCCCTTGCGGGAATGGCCCCAAATGGGTTATGAAGTGGATGGGTCGACCCGAAATAATGATTTTAATTCAAAACCAAGATTTAATCTTTATTTACAAATAAGCTTTATAATAAATAAAAATCTTAATTAATAAATATCCACAACAAAAGCGTAATCTATTATTCTGTCTCTGGCTGTTCAATTGCTTCTTATCTCTTCTAACCTAAAGTTTGAATCTTTCTTTACAGTCTCCACCATGACCTTAACCCAGTACTCCTCCACACTTCATAACTTCACGTGCTCTTTCAAGCCCAACAAACCACATGGTACTAATTGGCCACCCAATAAACCACTCATAATCACCACAACTCCGATAACAGACCGAGTAATAGACTTTGGCAAGTACAAGGGCAAGATGCTTGGCACTCTCCCATCTACTTACTTGAAATGGGTTTCCAAGAATCTTCGTGCTGGTGACTTTGAGCACTGGGCTAAGTTAGCCGACCAAGTGCTCCAAGACCCAGTTTACAAGGACAGATTGGAGTGGGAATTTGCTGATACAGCCCTAAATGGAAACAATAATAGGAGTATCAGCGGCTCTTCTTCTTTGTCAAGAAATGATGACAGTGCAGTGTCAAGATTGTTGGAGATTAGTGAGAGGTTTGGCTGGGACAATGAAGATAAAGTTGGGTGGAGTAGAGTCAACTTCGAGCTCTTGGGTACTAGTAAAGGTGGCAAAATACCAAGAAGATCATCTTCCTCTAGTGGTGTTGAAGAAGATAAAGATTTATCGAGAGTGGAGAATGATAAGGTTTTATCAGAAAGTGAAGAGAGGAGGAGGGAGAGAAGAGAAAGGGCCAAGTTGAAGAAACAAGTGGAGAAGAGGAAGGATAAGATTGAGATTGTAATGAAGAGTAAGGATGGTTTTGTAAATAGGGTCGATGGTGATGGTGGGGTCAGACTTGAGGGATCAAGACCAGGGAGGGTTGATCATCAACAAGATTGCAAGGTGGAGAATAGCAGTCGATTTCCTGGAAGAGAATCACTCCTGAAGAAAGTGCTCAATAGAAAAAATGTCTTGTAATCTGAATATTATTTTTTCAGTTAGGCATTAGAATTTTCATGAGGGTCAATATGAAATGTACCTCTAATGCCATTGTAATCCCTTTCTTCCTGGCCTCTTGGGATCTTTGACTGTGCAAATTGATCTTTTAATGGCATAAGAACTCAGATTAAATAGAGTGATCTTGGCCCTCCTAGCAGAACCTAACATGGTGCTCCCCGAACTACAAGATGGCCTGAGACTATACCCCGAGGATTGGGCAGAAGGGCAGGTTCAGAAATCACTGATGACACCCTTTTGCTCTCATTTCTTCTGTTAACATCACTTTCTTTTTCTTTTATTCTTGATTATGTTATTCTTTATTGTCTTTATATAATGATCACATAATTGGAACTCTGTTGAGGTATATAGGTGAGATTGGGGGAAATGCTTATTTGTTTCTCAAAGAGCAACTTTAGCTTTCTGCAATGCCGACTCCTTCTGGCATTCTTCATGGAAACATAATAGCTATGCTAGCACTCTAGCTACTTGCATTTCTGCCCTAGTAAACCTTTTCAATTTCAGTGACTATCATGTTTCTTTCATCTGGTATTGTAATGTGGTAGAAACTTTCAGCTTATTTGAAACCAATTCCAAGAACTCTTCAGGCGGAAACTTCTGAAAATAAATTTTCAAATTTTCTTTATTTATTTACTATTAAAAAAATTAATTAATAGGAAATATTTTTCAACTAAAAAAATTTGAATTAGTTTTTAGAAAAGTGTTTTTTTTTTATTTTAAATAAAAAAATATTTTTTAAAAATTATAAAAAATTTAGAAATATCATATTATTTACTGATTATAATAAATTTGGTCTTCAAATTTTTAATTGCTATATATTTTATTTTGAATATTTATTTTTTATCTCTTAAAATTTAATTTAATTTAATGTTTATATTAATTTTGATTTTGATTTTTATAATTTTTTTATTTTTTAATTGAAATTTTTTATCTATTAAATTTGATCCTTATTCTTGTGATTGTTATTTATTTTATTTGAAATAATTTATGAAATTCTAATTATTATTATTTTAATTTCATCATTCTTTAATTTTTTTTTATCTTTGATTTGATTTTTATTATTTTGATTGTTATTTATTTTATTTAAGATAATTTATAAAATTAATTTTTTTTCAATTTCATTCTCATTTAAATTTTTAATTTGTAAGATGTGTTTCTTATTATTTTAATAAACTTGAAAAATAAATATTAACAAGTTATTTTTTAGATCATTTTTCATGATATAACTAAACATTGAAAAATTATTTTTTAATTTATTTTCTATGGCATTACCAAATATCATAAAATAATTTATTTTTCAAAAATTAACTTTTCAAAAAAACCACTTTTTAAAAAAAAAATATTTTCCAGTTGACAAATCAACAAGGCAACAAATCATGCCTTATAAAAATCTCATTGTAGAATTTATTTATTTTGCTAAAAGTTTTCCAAACCATTATTGGAATTATTTTATTTATGTTTAAATCTTAAATTTCCAAACATAATGAACAAACTAAAGGTAAACTTGGTACAATAAACTCTCCCAATATCACTCAGCTTTACTGCTCGAGGACTACTAGCTGATGGTTGATAAGTCACTTCTTCATTGGAGTTGTCTGTGCAAGCATGATGTCTTCTTGGCTGATCTTCCCCATCTCTTTAAGCTTATATAGGATGAGCTCGGCAGTGCTAGGCAAAACAAGGAAGAATATGGTCAGGGCATAGCTAACAACTAGTAAACTGGGACAATAAACCACATCCACAAATGTGACAAAAAAAAAAACCGATGGGAAACGAGTGTTAACCATCAACTTACCCAACAGCATCATCGTCTATGTTTGCTGCTTCGAAATCTGAATTGGCCATCATTTTGGTGAGAACCCAGTTCACCAGTTTCCTCTGTCTGCTCTCAGTGAATAGCTCAACAATGTACATGTATAACTGACCTAAACCAACAGTGCCCGTCAGTATCCAAACTACAGCGAACATACGGCCATATCCAGTTGAGAAGCTCTTATCTCCATAGCCGAGAGTTGAAATGGTAGAACAGACACAGTAGAAAGAATCAACAACGTCCAGATCCTCAATCATGTATAGGAAAACTGATCCGATCATCATAAGCCCTGAAAGAATAGCTACAGCCAAATAGCATTTGTATTTGACTTTGTTGACTTCAGTTTCCTTTAGAAATGCAGCTGGACCAAGTTTTTGATGCATGTGAAGGGCTTCAACCAGTAATATTTCCTGCTTCTCTACCAAATAATCTCCTGCTTTGCTCAGTATCAGTCCAACTAGAGCCATCCCTATGAAGACAAAAACACAGACAGCTAACTTCACGGAGGCACTATTGGGCACAAGGTCCCCGTATCCCACTGTGGTCATCGTCACAATACAGAAGTACAGAGAATCAAGAATCGGATTTGATGTCTTCCCTTTGATATCATCCCTGACAGCATAAAAGCACATAGTGCCAGCAGACACGTAGACGGCCAAGATCATAGCTAGTGTCTTCAGGCTCTGGTGAAGTCCCCCGAAAAGGAATTCATAACTTGGAATTGGCCATTTGCCACCACCATCTGAAGGAACAAACTCTGCTAGAGTACTTTGAAGACTGCGAAACCTTTTTCTGTTGGGAGAACAATCATCAATTCGTTGAGAGGTGGGATCCACCAATCCTGACAGAAAGGACTGCTTTGCACCATTGGAAGCCATCGACGTGGTTTAGCAAACACGGATGCTTAACGGGCTCTTAGAAAATCTGCAAATTGTTAAAGATACTGTTTAGAGAACAAATTCAACAACAAATAATTGGCTAAAATTTAACCAAGGGCAAGCTAAGGAAAAGCTCGTGAGCTAGTTAATTAAAGGTAGTATCAAGAAATTAAATGCAGCTCCAGCATGCATAACTATGTATAGCCCTTGGAGAGGAGACTTAATCTCGATTGATATACAAGGATATCCCATACCATGAAGCCGTATAAATTAGTACAGCAAGAGCAAAAAAAAAAGATATAAATTTGATATCATGATTATACCAAACAAAATTATGTAAAGAAGTAAAAGCACTTGGCAAACAGAAAAAAGAATTCTCCTAAAACTTATAAGTTCAGAAGAAGTCTCACTACCAATTCCAACTACAACTCCACTTCACCGAAACCGAGCTACTGGTTTGACCAGTGGAAGCAGGTTTGCGTCTAATTTAAAGTGCTCCGGTTACGAAATTTCCTAGAAAATTCCTCACCGTACTCTGTAAGATCTATATGCTGCTACAGAATTTATTGCCAGTCTTGTCCTAAGCGGCTAGTCTCCTTCTCTACAAGTGTAATGTGAGCGTCCTTTCTCATCTGGTTTTGGACAGTGCCTAATAACTGAAAGAGTGCGTGTAGGGAAAATGCGAGTAGGAAGTTGCTTATTCCATTCCAAAAGATGGAGGAAACTTACTTAGAGCTTGGAATTTTTCAATGAAAGCCCTGGAATGTATTGTTCACTTCAGCCTTATCTGGCATGCATGGGTAGGAAGTGTGGCTTCGCAAGATGGATCCAAACTGCCCAAATAATCGGTTCCATCAAGATTTGTTGTCGAGCCAAATAAAATCTATAAATGGGATTCATAAAAACAAAGCAGTGGGATCCAAAGAGGGCTCAGAACCTCACTGAAACAATACAAACGATCGATGGGTTCTCGTAAAATCGAAGCTAAAGCTGGACTCTTCATAAGCCAAAACAAAGCTTAATTTCCAGACAAGATAAGCAGGTTCCAGGGAGATCTAGGGGGAGAGAGATTATCTAAGGAGGCAGAATTGCATTTCAGTTTTGATTAGCAAAAACTATCCCAGGATAGAATAATACATCTATGACACGGTGAACAAGCAGAGCCCAGAACGGAGGTCCTCTCTCAGTTGTCCCATGGTCCTGCATGCTTCGGCTTCCCTTGTTGTTTTACAAGTCCACGCTCCAACCTAAATATAAGTCTCTGTTTTTTAGTTTTTTTTAAAAATGTATATTATAATTCTTTGTTGACCAAAACTTCAAGCCAAATGTTGATTGAAGCAAAATATAAACCGCATCACGGAAATAAACAGAGCCTTAAATAGGATGAATACTAACAACAAAAACTATATTTTAGAATTGTTTTTATTTTTCATATAAATTAGATAAGGATATGGATGGATTACGCCAATAGCAAGTAATCGGATTAAGATATTTTTCTCAATGTAAAAAGACCTATTATACAAAATACTTGTGTTAATTAGCATAGATTACATCGACGGCAATGAATAGCGTCCAAGAAAATTACTGGAGACTCTTAAAGCCGCTTTGAAAGATCAATCCCTCTTGGGAAATGAAACAATTGTTCGGCCCTTTTCAATCGGCCAATTTTTTTAGAAAATTTCATATTGCTTGGTAGTATATTTCATAATCTTGTTTGAAGGATTGGAATGGAAATCAAATATTGAATCTGAGGCTTTCCATTTATAATCACTTAACTCATAGTAATTCTAAACAGAATATTATGTTTTTTTTAATCTATATAAATCTAAAAAAAATTCATTTTTTTCTATGTAATGCTATTTATTATAATAAAAGCGGTCTTTTCTTTTTTTTTACAAACATATTTATATAAAAATGTCTCTCCTTGGTGTTTTATGTCTAAAACATCAAGGAATGTCTCTTCTCATTTGATTATTGTATAACAGATGACGTTCAAGATAACATTGGTAGAGGTTATACTCCATTTGGAATTTTCCTGATCATCTGCTCTCAGAGATTTTTTCGCCAGCGGCTCAAATATCTTGCGGTGAAAGGCAATAAGCTTAATGTGTTTCATGGAGAACGCTTGTGGCGAGGCAAGCTCCTCCAAGCGGAACAGATCCTCTAGCTCTCCAAACTAAAAGATAGCCTGGGCCTGTACCCCGTGGGTTGAGCATAATATCAGATGCCTGCCCGTCAAGTTCGAGCTGTATGCTTTTCTATCTCTGAAACATTTTTTTCAGGAGGTACATAGCTTGGATCTGGATGTTGAAACAGGTGAGATTGTGGGCAATGCTCATTTGTTTCTCATAGAGCAACTTGAGCTTTCTGCAATGCCGCTTCCTTCTGGCATAACTCATGGAACCATAATAAGTATCCTAGCCTTCTACTTGCATCTGTCCTTCCAAAACTTTTCATTTCAAGATCTATCAGTATTTCTTTTCTCCATAAAGTTCAGTAGCCTTAATGAACATACTAGGGTAAACTTGATACAGGAAACCATATCTTCTATGATATCAATATCACTTAATTGTATTAGTCAAGGGCTTCTCGCTGATGGTGAAGTCATTTCTTCATCTGAATTGACTGTGCAAGCGTGATATCAGAATCTGACAAGGTTCCAGATTGATCAACATCAAGATCCTCAAACTCCTCCATTACAAGTGCAATATCTTCTTGGCTAATCTTCCCCATCTCTTTAAGCTTATATAGGATGAACTCTGCGGCCCTAGGTAAAAGGAGGAAGTAGAGATTCAGAGACATAGCCAACAACCTAAAAAGTGAGACAATAAACTACACCCTCGAATATGACCAGATAAAAAGAAACCGATGGAAAACAACTTGCAACAAAATCCAAAGGGAACATCACAACATCAATAACTTACCCAACAGCACCATCATCATCGATGTCTGCTGCCTCCAGATCTAAATTGGTCATCTTTCTAGTAAGAACCCAGCGTACCAGTGTCCTCTGTCTGCTTTCAGTGAATAGCTCTGCAATGTATAGAAATAACAGAACTAAACCAGTGGTACCCGTCAGTATCCAAAATAAAGCAAACAAACGACCACCTCCAATTGAGAAGCTCTTGTCTCCATAACCGAGAGTTGTAATAGTAGAGCAGACACAATAGAGAGCATCAATGATGTCCAAATCGTCAACCATATACAGGAAAACAGTTCCGACCAGCATGAGCACTGAAAGGATAGCCAGGGCCAAATAACATTTGTATTTCACTTTGCTGGTTTCAATTTCCTTTAGGGACGCAGCTGGACCAAGTTTTTCATGCAAGTGTAGAGCTTTAATCAGTAATATTTCCTGCTTGTCTACCAAATAGTCTGCTGCTTTGCTCAGTACCAATCCGCCAAGAGCCATCCCTGTGAAGACAAAAAAACAGGCAAGTAACTTCCCAGGGGCACTATCGGGCACCAGGTCCCCATATCCTACTGTGGTCATCGTCACAATACAAAAATATACAGAATCAAGAATCAGATTGGTTTTCTTCCCGTTGATATCATCCCTGACAGCATAAAAGCATATTGTGCCAAGACCTAAGTACACAGCCAATAACAACGCTACTTTCTTCAGGCTCTGGTGTAGTCCCCCTCAAAAGGAATCACAACATGGAATTGGCCCATTGCCACTAGTATCTGAAGGAACAAATGCTGCTAGGGGAGCACTTTTAACATGGCGAATCCTTCTTCTGTCGCAATGACATTCATTGATTCTTTGAGAGGTGGGATCCACCAATCCTGATAGCAAGGGCTGTTTTGCATCATTGGAAGCTATTTAGGCAGCTTCGTAAAAGCAGATGCGTATTGGGCTCTTAGAAAATCTGCAAATTGTGAAAGATATTGCTTAGAAAACAAATTTAACAACAAATGGTTCACTAAGATAAAAAGTTCAGCCTGCAACTATAAATGTAGGTAGAAGCCATTCTCTTCACAGTAAAGGGATAAAGATATTTGCCAGAAAGTCCATCAATCAGATTCATGTCATTCATCTTGTACAAATGAAGATGAAACTAGCATCTCATTGAGACAGAAAAGGAGACACATGTATGAGAACATCTAGAGAGAATTGAGAAGGATGCATGCTCAGAATAAAAATAGCATATTTAAAGCATCGAAGCATAATCAAACTTTGCATAAATAACTAATTCCCATCAATGTTTCTCTCCAATTATTCAGATCATAGAGTTCTCGGCTATGTTATTTCATTCCGAGTACTAAACAAACACACACACACTTCCCACTTTTCTATGGTCACTGAATTTTCTGTCCCACATTATGAGTGGAAAAAATAGTGATTGAAACTCTACAACATAATTTCATTAAGGGGAAGGCCAAGTAAGGAAAGGCCCGTGATCTAATTAAAGTCAATATGAAAAAAAATGCAGCTCCAGGATGCATCAAGTTATATCACCACAGCTCCAGTATGCATAAATTTAAATCACCACGTATAGCCACATAATTATCGAGACAAGTAAAGAACAAACGAAAAACAGTTTGGATATCAAGATTATACCATACTAATGATTTATAGAACTAATGGAGTCTATTCTAAATGATCTAAACAAGTACAAGCATTTAGCAAACAGAAAAAGATTCTCATAAAACTAAGGAGATAAGTCCAGAAGCCTCGCTACCAATTCCAACTCCACTTCACCGAAATTTCCTAAAATATTCCTCTAAGATCTATGCTCCTACAGAATTTATTGTCATTCTTGTCCTATGCAGCTTAGTCCCTAACAAGTGAAATGGGAGTGCCCCTCTCATCTCTTTTTGGCCAGAGCATAACAATTGAAGGAGTGCATAGGGAACATGTGAGTTGCTTGTATCAATCCAAAAAATGAAGAAGCGTAGTCAGAGCTTCTTGGTATTTTTCAACGACAAGCCCCCCTCGAATTTACTATTTTCTTTGTAAGATTAGCTTATAAAAAGAAGAAAGGGTCTGGATCCAAATTGCTCACATAATTGGTTCTATCAAGATTTGTTGTTGAGCCAAATGAAATCTATGAAGGAAAAAAGCAAAAGGATCCAAAGAGAACTAAAACATCATTGACACAATACATCTAATGGGGTTCTCGTAAATATCAGTTAAACGAAGCTTTATTACCAAACAAGATAAGATAGTTCAGAGAGAGAGATATATTACCTCCTATCGGTGGCTCTTCTTCTTCATCAAGAAATGATGATGGTGGCAATGATAGTGCAGTGTCAAGATTGGGTAGATAGAGGGTAGTAGTAAAGGTGGCAAGATACTAAGAAGATCGACTTCCTTTAGTGATGGTGTTGAAGAAAAGTACTTCTTTATCAGAGAGGAGGAGGGAGAGGAGGATGAAGACTCAATTGGAATGAGGAAGGATAGGATTGCATTGTCTGAAGAGTGAGGATGGTTCTGTAAATGGGGTTGATTGAAGGTGAGGTTAGCTTTGAGGGATCAAATTGAAAACCAGGGAGTGCAGGGCATCAAGATGGATAAATATGAGTCCATTTCCTTTGACCAGAATCACTCTTGAAGAAAAAAAAATATTGTAATCTTGAGAATATTTTCCCCCTTGCTTTTTGAATACTACGTTGCATTTGGGCAGTGCAATTTGTTGATGATCATGCCACTGCAATTTTTGTCAACAGAGAGTCCTGGCCCTTGGACTCTTTGACATAGCGAAGTGACCTTACAATGGCATGAAAATTTAGATCATCAATCTATTAAATAATTATGGTGATTTTAAATTGAAAATGGTTACTGAATCATTAATTTTCTTGGAAAAAAAGAAAAAAAAGTAACTGCATCAGCATAACTATAACATTACACATATTTTTTTCTTTTAAAAGTTTTAATCTTTTTATTGGTGGAAACAATAAAGGCCTCACATAACCACATCAAACATAGTTGCCTTTGTCTTTTTTTCTCTCGTCTTCCTTCTTCTCTGTGTTGTTGCGGTTGAACAAAGCTAAAGGAGGCATCTCTCTCTCCTCTGCCCTCTCTTTCTGGTAATTCCTTGTCTTCTTTTCTTATCGACATACAAGTTCTATCCTTTATATGCTCCAGCTTGAAAAGAACTGAACTTTTCATCCATCTCCCTTTCTTCTGAACTATACTGTGTAAATTCACCAAATTTTGAAATGATTTGAACTAATCTCACCTGGGCTTTATCGTTGGTTTGGTATTTATTGTCTTGTCATTACTAAATCATCTAGTTTATTGAATTGTTGAGCAAAAGTCTGCCTTTTTCTATAAAATATTGTGTACTTTATGGTGGCTCTTGTTCAAGCTATTCCCCAAAGTTAATATTCGTGTTAATCTTTAAAAGTATCATCTTCATGTTATTCAAGCCCAATCAAATTGAGACAGCATAGAGGGCATATTGGATAAGCTATGTGTTGTAGCTGGATGCTATTGATAATAGAAATCTTCCTTAAATTTTCCCAGTTTCGCAAAGCTGGCTTTGTCATAGCATCAATGTTTTGTGATCACTTAAGTTGAATCAAAATTGTGTGAATGACGCGATTCAAATAGTATTTTTGAATCTATCATAGGGGAATTTCAGAAAAAAGGAAAACAGTCAGCGCTAATGACTGCTTAAACTGAACTGGAGCCATGAAATGAAGTCTAAAATTGAAGCGTGACATTAGTAGACTGTTTACAGTTTCCTCTACTTGTCCACATCAACGGTTAACTGTTAATCTTTCATCCACTGTGGAACGTTTTTGAAATTAAAAGTGTCAATAACCGAAGCAAACTGACTTTTTCCAGCAATTATGATGTCAATATTTCAGTGTTTTTGGTAAAAGATCGATTCAGCTAGCAGTATTTTCCTCATCATAGAAAAGTAGTGGAAATGACAAGAGGATTTCTTCATTTGACGATTTTCCTGCACAATGTCTCTTCTCGTTTAATTCCTGTGTTAAACTCAATATCTGGGCCGTTGTTTGCAGACTTCTAATGTCAAATAATGTTGATAATAACACTAAAGTAGATTACACTCCATTTGGAAAGCTTCCTGATCATCTGCTCGTCGAGATTTTTGTCAGAGTCCCTGTATCAGAGTGGGCTCAAATATCTTGTGTTAAAAGGCAATGGGCTAATGTTTTTCGTGGAGAATGCTTGTGGCAAGCTGCTCTCACCAGAACCTATCCACTTGCTCACCAAACTAAAAGATGGCCCGGGCCTATACCGCGAGGGCTGAGCAGAAGGCAAGTTGAACATCTCTAAAACCAGTTTGCTGTTTTTCTTTCTTCTGTTACTGTTGCTTTTTTTTTTCTTTCATTCTTGGTTATGTTATTCTTTCTTGTCTTAATAAAGTAATCATATAATTGGGATTCTGTTGAAATCTGTAGTTCATTGCTTACAACACCCTTGAGAAATTAATGATCCATGATTTATGTGAAATTTGTCATTACCTAACTTAATTTAATGCTTTCTTGGCATGATATTAGGGGTTTGGCTGGCTGCTAAGTCTGAGTTGCATGCTGTTCTAACTCTGAATATATTTTTTTCAGGAGATACACAGCTTTATATGTCAGCAAACGCATCTTTGCTCTGGATGGTGAGGTAGATGAGATTGTTGGCCATGCATATTTGTTTCTCAAAGAGCAACTTGAATTTTCTGACATGCCATCAACTTCTAGCATGCTTCATGGAACCATAATAGGTGTGCTCTCTACTGGTATCTTTGTCGTTGTAAACCTTTGCAACTATCAAATGTCTTTCATTTATAAGTTGAGAGGATATGATACGCTATCTTCCTAGTACTAGAAGTCAAGTCCTGACGACACACTTTGATTGAGGACTTTGTTTTAGCAGATCAGTTTATTGCTTGCGGGAAATCCAGGGATATTGCCCATGAGCTTGCTTCACAAATCTGGCTTGCTGTTCTTGACAATTTGGAGGACAACGAGCATACATTTCTCATACTGAAACGTCTTGCGCTAGAGGGTGATGTAAGTTGCAGCTCTGAACATTCTGTTAATTGACCTTACAAGCAAACTGTTCAGATTACTTCCTTAATAATCGAAACTATTGCATACATGCACGTATGTGCTATCGGTTCTAGTTTGATTGGTTCCAATTTGTATTATTCTGCAGGTTTTTCTTCCATACCCATATACAAAATCCATTAAAGTGCAATGGAAGGTGTTTGAAAAGCTCTTCACTGATTTCCGTGATTGTTTCAATCATGTGGATTATTATGATGTGCTGGGTTGTGCTAAGAACAAGTTTCAACCAATACCATCTGCCTGGTTGGGTTACTAGAACTAGTAGCTCACTCCGTCTCTACTGTGTCCATGTATGTCAGTACTGTATGTATTTAGGGATGTCATGTGCGACTACATATGGCAGCGAAGTGCTGTCATTTGTCTTGTTTAGTGCAGCACAGTCGCGTATGCACGGAGGATGAAAATATGCTCCGCCATTTGATGGAAAGACACTGCAAAAGTACATTTTCTACTTGATGTGGTGTCCTCTGATTTTCTCACTAGCAGCTAGCTGCACAAGTCACTGCAACACCCTGAACACAGGCCAGGAAACCATGCCTTCGTTTTGTTAACAGCATGGTCCAAACCAATAGGCCCATGGAGCATAAAATAAAACGTATTTGGGTGTAATGATTAAAAGAAACATCAATCCAATCTAGCATGATATAAATAGTACTGTCGGCTGATCTCCCATGTTTCTACAGCCTCCTCTCCATAGGTTAGCATATTCATACTCTGTCTAACCGTACGTAAGCTCTCAAACTGCCTCTCTTGATTGCACAAAACTTCCCTGCACTTGAAGCGTTTGTAAAGATGAGATATACGTGTCTAGGCTGCCAGCATCAGGACTAGAAGGAGTGGCCTGGCCTGAGTGTACACGCTGACAGCTGATTACTTGACTTGGCGGATCAGTTTATAGCTTGCAGGATACTGCCGTTCGGTTCGAAAAGCTCAGGCCCGGTTTGTTAAAAGGTCAAAGGTGTGTAGTTAGGTTGGACCGTGTGATTCTGTTTCATCTCCCCTCAGAAGTCATATACTGGGTGCTTGCCAATTATAGAAAAAAAATGCTTAAATAGAACAAGAAATCAAATAAAGTTTGCTTGTGATTTTGTATTTTTTGGCCCTAAAGAAACATCATGCGTGTATCATGTCTTGTCTCATGTAATAAACATGTGTGCGTGGCAATGGAGCATGATACTTGGATCCTCCTCGAGATGCATGCATTGCTTGAATTTGACCATCACTTTACCATTAGTGAATTCTTCTTCCTTCTTCTTCTTCTTTTCAATCGGTTTCTATCCCTCTTGCAAGCTTTTTAACACGTAAACCTCAAAGAATAAATTCATTTTTTAGATAGTTAGAAATTGAATATCATGTTAAAATTATAAATTTCATAAAAAAATTATTGTTGAATGGTAAAAAATAATGAATGTATATTTAATAATGTGATGTAGATGTTTATATAAACATGTATTTAAAGATATTTTTTTAAACTATTTTCAGCATTTTCAATAACTTAATATTAAAACTGTATTTAGCAGTGGTTGTTGCTTTTTAAATAATTTTTCTTGTTAATATGCATGACAATGATTTTTTTTATTTTTTAAAAATTATCATTAAAAGTGTATTTAGCAGTGTGGTAGCTGTTGCTTTTCAAATAATTTTTCATGTTAATATACATGACAATGATTTTTTATTTATTTTTTAAAAATTATTTTTAACATTAGCATATCAAAACAATCCAAAACAGAAAAATTATATTAAATTTTAATAAAAAAAATTAATTTTTTTGAAAACACAAGATGGAAGCGTGTTTTCAAATAATTTCTAAAACCAAAAACACAAGATGAAAGCGTGTTTTCAAATAATTTCTAAAACCATTTAAAAAAAATAATTAACATAAAGATATTTTTAATTAAAAAATCAAACATATTTATATATAAAAAAGAGCTGAACAAGTTCATAAAAATACTTTCAAAAGCATCATTGAAATCTATAAAATTAAATATCGTATGCCTTGGATAGATTCATAAAATAAACAAAAGCAGTGGGGGAGATGAGAGTGAATTTGGAAAACGAAGAGGGACGAATAAGTAAATATGAATGGAGAGAAGGACTCCCAAATCAAAAAACAGTAACTCAGAGAAAAGCGCGGCTTTTTCTGCCATGTACTTAGGCATGGATTCTGACAATATTCTCTGTACAGTGTCTTCTTCTCTCTCTCTCTCTCTCACTTCTGCACTGTACCATATTATTTTATTTTTCATTGAAAATTGCAAATCATTTTAACTATATTTTTCCTTTCTCTCCATCTTGGGTTTTGAGCACGATTCAATTTTATTACCAGGTTTTCTTTTGTCATTTTAGTACAAAAGGCATAAAGTAACACTCCATGATGAGAGTTTCAGCGATCTGTTGTAACTAATTTGCTATAAATTCACTGTATTTCTTTTATAAATGATTTCTTTTTCTTCTTTTTTTCTTTTTAAATATTTCATCATAACCATTTATGACTCCATTTATTGCTTTTGCTCTTCTCGTTAAACCTTTTGATTCTTTCAACCCTTTCTCTCTCTGATTGTTGTACAGTTGTTTAGGGTTTTATTAAAGGAAAAAACCCTATTCCTTGTTTCCAATTCTGAGGCGGTTGGGGTTCTACATTGTCTTTAAATGGCTTGATTTCTTACTTTTGCTGTGATCTGCACTTGAAGGTGTGTCTTTTGGTGCTCTGCTTCCTTCTCTCTTTTTTTTTATCTTTCTTTAGTGATGTATTGCTGATGAGTATAATGCTGGTTAATATTTGTGATTTTTTAGCTGTGAAATGGCAAAAATACTTCTACTTTTGCTTTAAAGTTGGTGTCGTGATTGGCATGTTGTAGGGGTCTTGCTTCATTAACATATGTTTTAAGCACCGATTTTGGAGAGGGTTTTGGGATTTTTCTTTCCCTGCTAATGCTGATTTATTTTTGTGGATACCGAAAAATGTTACTATTTCAAGCTTCAAAAAAGATCAAAACTTGAAAGCTTTCAACTTGGTTATTAGTGAAGAGAGTGTGTTTACTGATTAGGGTTGATTGCTAGAAATCTGGTGATAGTAGGGTTCTTGGAGTTAAAAGCTTTACCTTTGTTGCCGTTTTAAAATTCTGGGTTATTTTTACGTTTCTTCAAAGTGGTTATTTTTTTATGAGGGACACAGAGTTTGGAGCTGATGGGGTCGCTTGGGTTTTAGATCGCTGGTTTTTTAAGCAAGCAGTTTAGATTCTGGAAAGTTTGTTGAGATCTTTGGGGAATCTAGCTTATCTGATTCTGCTTGGAACATTTTGACCTGAGAATCTAACTTCGGTGCGTTTTAAGATTTGAGATAATAGAAGATAAGCAAAAAGTCCTGGAATCAGAACGTTTTTATCCATCGTAAGCTTCTCTAATTCTTGCGTGATTTTGAAGAAAGAAGAGGTTAGTGGTTTGTTGAAGATGGATTTCTTTAAAGCAAAGAAGTTTAGGAAAGCCCACAAACCAGGCCCGGAAAAGGATTTAGAAGATAAGCCTGTGCCACATCCAGAGGAGCCAAGGAATGAGAATGGTGGAGGTGGTGAAAGTGTAACTAGCAAATCAGCCAACACTGATCCTGTAGCTGAAGCTGAGGATGACGATGACGATTTTATAACCAATGAGGTAAAGAGGAGGTTGAAAGAACTGAGAAGGAACAGTTTTATGGTTTTGATTCCTGAAGAAGAGTCATGTGCAGAAGAGGAGGAAGATGAAGAGGGTGAAGGTGAGACAAGCCCGAATGAGTGGAGGGATGTCGAAGCAGAAGGAAGGCAATGGTGGGGTGGGTTTGATGCTCTGTATGACCAGTACTGTGAGCGGATGTTGTTCTTTGATCGGGTGAGTGTTCAGCAGCTCGCTGAATCTGGTAAGTCTTGCTAAACTTTGATCCAGCTCTTTCTTGATTGATTTGTACGCTTTTTGGATTGCAATTGATTGATACTCAGCATGCTTTGGTAGTTATGAAATTTAGCTTGCTGGATTCACTTAGAGACTTGTGTTGTGACAAAATTGTTTGAGTTCTTTTCTGTCCCTTCTCCCTCGTGCTTACTTGCCATGCGGTGATTTTTTTTTTATGTTATCTGTTCCTATAAGTTTCGAATTGTTTGGCATATGCCCATCTTGTCTGATTTAGAATTAGTCTACCCGAAACCTTACTGGGATTATGAGAATTGACCACATGGATTTTCTGGATTTCTGAATGTAGCCGTGTTCCAGCTTTATTTAAAATTTGCCTATATGAAGCCTATAAATAACACTACCATACCATATCCTGCTCAAGTCCTTTCTCGTGCCTTCTCTTTTCCAGACCGAGGTTCTAAAAGTGTGGTTGTCCAATAAACTCCTAGCTACAGGATTTTGCAGTGTCTGCTTGCTTTCCTTTTCCTTTTTTCAGAATCGCTCTCTTTTGCCAACTTGTTGAGATTAGTTTGTTGTACTTGAGGGTAATTCTTGTACAGTGAAACAATCTTCTAGTTTTCATCAGAAACAAATGTTCTATTGTATTGCAGGCTGCTACACTCCCACAACTCCCTCCCCAAGGTCTGCATCCAAAAGGCTGACATCCCCCTTCAGCTGCCTCTCTCTGAAAAAGATTGAAGAACCTGAAGATGAAACTGAGCATCTGCAGCAGGTACAGAATGACCCATATCAAGATATTGAAACTGCATATGTTGCTCAACTTTGCTTAACTTGGGAGGTGCTTCACTGCCAATACACTCAAATGAGTCAGAAAATCACTTGCCAACCTGAAAACCCTGCCTGTTTCAATTACAGTGCCCAGCTGTTTCAGCAATTCCAAGTTTTATTGCAAAGGTTTATTGAAAATGAGCCTTTTGAGCAGGGTCTCAGAGCAGAAATATATGCTCGTGCAAGGAATGCCTTGCCTAAACTGCTCCAGGTTCCAAATGCAAAAGGTAATATCTGAGTAATTCAATTGTTCATATGGGTTTGGTTTAAATGCCAAAACTACAATTCAGTTTATCTAGTTCCATTAACCAACTTATACATTTTTTAAAGAACACCAAAGTAGTTCTTGGAGTTTGTGCCTCGATCATTTATTAATATCCTAATCTGTTTAGGTTTGGATAAAAAGGATACAGAAGAAACAGAATCTGATTATGTGGTCCTTGCCCCTGATCTTCTCAAGATAATTGAGAGTTCGATCCTTAATTTTCACCTTTTCCTGAAGATGGACAAGAAAAAACAAAGTAATGTCCGTAACTTGTTTGGAAATCAGAACCAGATTGCCACCCCTCTTCAACTAATTCAATCTTCGCTTGAGAAGGTAATGTTTGTACCATCCTATCACTTATGTTAGTGTTCAAGATTACTAGTTAATTTCTTTGATTGTTTATTATAAAGAATGAGCAAATTTTGGCTGCAGTTCAGCGCAGAAAGTTGTAGCTTGTTCACTGCAATACATTTTATTGGTTTGATTGTTGTTCCTTTGATTGAGTTGTCATTGATGCTGCTTCTTTGTGAATGGATCTTTTGTTATATATAGGAACTTGAAAAAGGATTGATCCTCCACCAATGCTGACTGCTTAGATAGAAATTTCAAAAGGGATGTTCATGGTTAGCTGTGATGACTTTTTTTACACCTGATACCAAAATTAATAGCCAAACAGTATACGAGAGCGGTGGATTTCTTCTATTTTATCTCATATATATCTTGGAGCTGATAGCTGCTGGCTTTGTGGTAAAATGCCATTGGCGGATGTGTCTAGTCTTCCGACAACCCATCATTGTTCTAGTCAAGTTATATTGGTGGCACGGGAAAATTAGCTTTCGGAAATATGAACTTTTTTTACCTGTTATCATACCTATACATCGTTTTAATTTCCAGGGATGATGGGGTTGGTTTGTTTTTTTGCAAAGACATAGATAGAGAATTGGTCTGTATATTTGAATTATAGAGGGGTATTACAGGAGGAAAAGAATAGCCTATTTATTGAAAGAGTGCTTTCAGTGCATTAGATCACAGAAAAAGGAACCTATACCTTCAGTTACTAAAACAGATTATTTTTCATACTGGTGATGGCTAACTTCTTCCTTCCCTATGAGTTTGCAGAAAAGGATAAAACTTAAGGATCTGTGCAAGAAGAGTAAAGGATGGAAAAAGAAATGTTGGCCTCAAAGCTACGAGAACGTTCAACTGTTGTTTAGCCTCATTGATATCAAAATCTTATCCAGGGTTATCGGGATGGTAAGAATCAGTAAAGAGCAGTTACTTTGGTGTGAAGAAAAGATGAAAAAGATAAACTTGCCAAATGGGAAGCTGCAGAGAGACCCCCGTCCCATCCTTTTCCCTTGTTAATAGCTGTAAGGGAAAGACGAGGGAAACAAATCCGTTAGTTGGTTAGCAGCAGAAAACCCCTATTTCATGTTCAGATCAGTAGATAGCATGTAGTTTGCTTATGGTAATGGTACCTTGATCAGACTACTTGCTATCTACGGATCTGCACAGTTTTTACCCCCCCGGATATGTTATGCAGAAGGGGATTTCTGTAATCTCTTGCACTTGTTAATCTGAAGATTGAAACGGTCAAGAAGGTAAAAGTGATGTTGCATCGGCTTGAGCCATATTCGAGTGCAGATTAGCACTCTATTTTGTGTCTAAAAATTGCTGTCCTTTTGAGTTTATTCTACACCTGCAATTGCCCTAGGTTCTCCTTAGACTGATTGTGATAGTGTTTTCGAAGTGGAAATGTTAGAATCATATATATTAAAACACATGAAGCTCAAATGCTGTCATCTGCTGGCGAAATAAGGTAGAAAGGGTGGATCTGTGCCGTCCAGCCACCATCTGCCGGCGAGAGTACCACCAAATGAAAGGGGGGTGGCCGTGTGATGATTAAGTGGGGCGATTTGATAGCTTGAGCGGGGGAGACCCAGGGGTGGACTGAGGGGAGTGCGGGAGGAAGGAAGCTGCCGGGTTTTCATTAGCGAAGCATACAATCCAGTCCTTATAGATTTAAGATAGTTAAACTCGGCACTTATAGTTACGTTAGTTTCAATTCAGTCCCTTAGAAGAAAAGCCTCCCTCCCCTTGTGGGGGTCCACGAGGGAGGAGGGGGAGGCTTTGACTCTGCTGATCAGGGTCTTGGACCGCCCCTTTCTGCCAATACATCATTTTGTTCACGTCCTTTTCCATCATTAGCTAAAGGACATTGGCAGCTTCCTCTCGCTGAGCTATGAGTGTCTTCCACAACCCACGTGAAATAAGTTTAGGAAGGATACGTAATTCAAGAAAGTCTCTTGAATATCTGAGATCCAAAAGATTAAACTCTGCCAAGAAAACAGTCTGCTCAAAAAGGAAATTAAGACTTATTTGGTTACGAGTTTAAATTCAAAAAATAAAAGAAAAGAGGATGTGTTGTTCCCTTGGGATTTCAATAATAATCCTGACGGGATGCATTCTTAAGATTATCCATTATGGCGGGGCGGGGGGGGATCACGCTTGCCATGGAAACAAATTACAATTGAATGAGTGGAATGCCAGGTACATTTTTTTTTCTAGTTGTTCGGGTCAGCTTATGAGTACCATGACTAATTCTATGAGTCCTGAAATTAACGACTATATAAACTTCTAGTAACCATTATATAAATAACCAAGGACTCGAATTTGAAATATCAACCACAACTAAGAAATGTCAAATACATTTATTTGGCTTCTTCATAGATCTAGTGTTGTGTGCGGGGGAATATCTTCTCGAAACAATAAATAAATATGATTGAAAAGGAGACCGTAACTTTTTTGTTTTTATAAGCGTATTGTCGTTCGGGCAAATTATTTTTTCTTCGGAATTTTTTAAAGTGTGTATTTGGCAGTGTGGTAGCGGTTGCTTTTCAAATAACTTTTTGTGTTGAAATGCATGACAATAATTTTTTTTATTTTTAAAAAATTATTTTTAACATCAGCACATCAAAACGATCCAAAACGTACAAATCATATTAAATTTTAATAAAAATAAAAAAAATTGATTTTTTTAGGAACGCAGGTTCAACCGTGTTCCCAAACACTGCCAAAGAGATATTAAAGATATTTTTTCATTATTTTGATGTACAGTATCAAAGTATTTAATTTATTTTTAAACAAAAAATTATTTTCAAATCTTGAAATCTCTATAAGCCCAACCCATCATTCAAGCTCTTTATTATCAAAAAAATAAATTTATTGTGTCTGATCATATATTAAATTTATTGGTAATATAACTCTCCTACTCATGTGATCAAGCAACTAAAGTTAAAGTATAACATATAGTTGAAGTACAACATGGAAAGCCAAAATACATGTTCAATAGAACTTTCACCCAAAAGTAAATTTAAAGTGTTGAGATAAACTTGAACTTGGGAATAACCTTGCTCCTGAAGTATGTGAATGGTGCCACAAAACTAATTAATCTTTAATAGATTAAATGCATGGTCTTTGTCCTTATAAAGAAATGATATTTTATAACATATAATCAAAATGAATAAATTCATGTTTATTATTGTCAAATCACTGAAATTTACAGCTCCAAAATCACTATATAGTGTTCTCTAAATAATCCTAATGGATTTTTTTAGAGTTAAAGGCTAATTGATCCAAACTAAGAATTAACTAACATAAGTCTAATAATAAAATAATTTTCTAAGTAATACTTAATGAACTTGAATAGATTCAAATTAAAAATAATTGTTCAACATCAACTAAATATCATAGGATGATAAAAATAAAGTATTAGTGCTAGAATTTTTTTTATATGGTTGAAATTTTCAAGGTCTTTGAGTAGTGTTTTGGTTGAAACTTTTAATGCATGAATTCAACTATAAAAACTTAGTTTTAACGGTTAAAATTCCCTTCCTTATATTGCATCTTCCTAGTATTCTTGATGTGCAAGAATACATGCAAGGGGGGGAATCCCCCTAGATGTCAGCACATCAAGTCCACGCGGGGTTTGAAATCCTTGTAAAGTATGAACTCCAATGACTTTAGGTCATGTTAGAAATCCTTATAGCCTAAGTTCAAGTACAAGTTTATAAACTAAAAAAACCTCATTTGAATGGCCTGAAAATAGCCAATAAAAAATATTTTATCAGCGAATATGTCAAGACAGTAATATAAAACTTTAACTAGTTTAAATAATATATTTTTGAACTCCAATTGATCTAAAATTTTATTAAAATATATTTTAGCGTGTCTAGTATTTCTATATAAAAAATTCAACTCGATACGATATATAGTCAGAAAGATATGACTGACCTTGTAAAATTAATTAATGGGAATTTTAAGATAAAATCTAGATCTAATTTGATTCATATCAATTGAGCTTTGACCCATATTAAGTTAAAAAATCAAATCCAAATACATTTCATGATGTGTAATTTAATATTCTTATGACCAAGGATATTTTAAGTGCTTTTTATATCATTTTTTTAAAATATAATTTAGATAAAAAACATTCAATGTAAATTACACATGGTCTATTTATAAATAGATAACTAAACTAATAAATCAAACCCAATCAACAAAAATTAAAAATCAAGTATATATATACTTGAAAGTTCTCTCAAATAAATCAAAGTATAACAAAGAAGAAAATATCAAATTTTTTTCCCATCAAATCAAACTAAAAAAACAAATGATGAAAATCTTTTTATTTGTTAAATTAAATCAAGTCAAATCAAACTAAGAAAACAAACTAAGAAAGTCTTTTTATTTATTAAATTAAATTAAATTAAAATATTTTATTGTTAAAATTTTTGAGCTCTTATTATTATCTTCTCGTCCAAACAAAATACAAAATTTGAACTTGACGATTAATTTTAAAAAAATTATGCACACGAATAGCGTCTTCTTATAATTAAATTTATTATTATAATTTCAACGCCGTTAATCATGTATTTCTTATAATTAAACGAATGGACGATGGCTTTTAATAGAAACAAGTGTGGGTGCCTTGACAGCGTACAGGAAAGAAGGAAGGAAAACTGCGACAAGAAAACGGGTCGTTGACTAAAAATGGGGTGTGATTCGTCGTGCCCTTTGCAGTTTACGACATGCAACAAACTATTTCCTCTCTCTATAGTTTCGGTAAAGATTTATTTCAGCTCCTATAGCTTCAAATTTCTCAATCCCATCCTTAATGTTTCCAAAACAGAAACATCCCCATGCAGCTTCCGCTTACCAAGACCCTGACGGATCTTGACGACGCGCCACCTCTTCAATCCTTTCTCTCTCTCCGGGATCCCTGTACAGATGCCCTCAAGTAGATTCTTAAAAGCTTCTGAAAATAAATAAAAACAGCTCAAATGTGTACTCGCTCCTCCAGCTTCTCTCTAACCTCCTAAATTGAATGTATATTGATAAGGTAATGCATGAACTAAACTCCGTCTCATTTAAATATACAAATTCAATTTATTCATTCATCAGTTGAATTTAAGTTAAACACTGTAATTGAATTCATTTAAAATGTATAATCGATTCCAGATGATAGGTTCTTTCCCTTTGAAATCCAGCAGATAGGGACCATGTGGGAAATTTGTTGAAACAGTGAGGCTGACGTTGAGGTATTCTAAACTACAGGAACCAGAGTAGAACATTGATGATTCCATCGAAGTGAAGAGATGGCTCATGCTTTATCATGTAAATTTCGTCACGTCAGAGGTTTCTTTTACTTTGGAGATACGCTTTTAATAATTATATATTATCCCAGAGGTACGTACACCTGTGCCTCCACCTATCTTGCTCGGGCTTCAACCGGAAGCTTTGGGTCCGCAACCTCATCCACTTGTGGGTTATTTAAAGCGCGTTTATCTTCCTTCAGACAATTACTTTTTTAGATATTTTTTTAATCTATTGAAATATTTTTTAATTAATTTATTTTTAATACCTATGCATCAAAATAATAGTAATAACAAGAGTAATTTAAAATAATAAAAAAGAGCATTCAATGACACGAAAACAACCATGTTGCTAAGTCATTTGCTGCGACTTTACTGATCTCGCTTGATGTTACATTTGGTAATTCATCAAGCTACAGTATATTCTGGTTTTGTTAAACTTAAACCACCAAATGGTCTCCTACGATTATACGAGACCCCGCAAAATCATATATATTTGTACTGGCAGCATAGCTTTAGTTTTTTTAATTTTATCGAAAATAATATTATTTTAAATCATATCCAAGTTTATCCATGCGCTAACCCTTGCCAATTCATGACTTATATAGTTATTTTCATCATTCCAGCCTTGAAGGGCTATAAGGAATTAAAATGATTAAGATTCTTTTTATTTTTTTGATTTTTCAATTTAGTATCAAAAATAATTTTTAAAATAATAATAATAATAATAATAATAATAAAAAATATCAAAAGAAATGCTTTTAAAAAATAGTTATCATCCAACCTCAAAACAGCACTTAAATATCTGATAAATGCATCGTTGTCGTGGTATAAAGGGTATCTCCATGTAATTAAAGCGGTCACACCAAGTTGTTGTGAAATTGTAGGAGAGAGGATTGTGCTACTTACGCGTAAATGAAAGGGTAGGCCACCTGGCTGGCTTGCCCCATGATAATTAGAAGTGGATAGAGAGGAATGTTGATTCCAATTGAGTGTTTAGATCATGAAAATGAACAATCTGCCGCAAATCAAGTTATACCTGACATCTTTGACGCGTGGACGAGAATTGTATTTGAAATGGTGACAACCATCCATTCTCAAAGCATTTTTTATTTTAAAATAATATTACAATTTAATTTTTATACCAGCACGCATGTGAAAAAGATCCAAAATCGTAAAAAAATTAATTTAAATAAAAAATAAAAATCTTGAAAAATGCTTTTTAAACATAAAAACAAACACACCCGTAATTAATATAATTATAAATCTATTCTAAATAGTTTATTTCTCAGGTTGTTATATGGAAATTGAATATAAAAGAGAGAGTCTTTATGGCAATGCACTCGTACAAGATATACATCAGCATACCATCCACCCGTGTAAAAATGGACAATTATCAAAATAGATTTAATCCGTGTCAAGGTGGAAGAAGAAGAAGAAGAAGAAAATCGTTCATTCCATTCATGTGGTTCCGTTTCTTGCTTTCTGAATTCAGAAGGACTTGTAGAAAATCATTAACAATTTTATATAAACAAGAACAACTCTACTGAAATATATATTTATATATTTTAAAGAACTTAATCTAAATATAAAAGAAGAAAGTGGTGGAAAAAGCCATAAGCCATTCCCATGATCACAAGATCGAGGAAAATCACGAGGAGACATTGATTTCATGTGACCTCTTTCCTCTACATGCATGCTGGACTTCGCTCCTGTAAGTCCCGGAGAATATATCAAATCCCCAAATGGAGAGACACGCAATAGTGTTTTCATTCCAAACACGCCCCCCATGACAAGCTGCAACTTGACTCCGCTCATAAGCCACGTGTCACCAACTTGTCTCTCTTGTAAGATCCTGAACAAACACGTGTCCTCCATAAGACCAAACCACCCCAAGTCACACCGCAAGGTCGCAACGCCACCCAACCCCCGCAAACAGGGCAGACAGTGGCATTCTCGTCCTTTGACATACCACCACTAGAAAACAAGGTGCCTCATTATGCTTCGTTAAATGAAAAACTGTAATTAATTAATGGGGAGGGGACGGACAAAGTCCAAAGGAAGACTTGAAATTCACCCTGGCTTCGGGGCTAACTCTGAGGCTTCTTTGCGAACTGCCATTTGTAGTTTTCAACCCTAAACTCTCTCACTCTCTAACATCTGTGTGCTTACTCCAGAACTCTCCAACAGACTCGGGGGCAGGGTTTGTTTCAGACTCCCCAGGTCTTTTTTTTTTTTTTTAAATCAGCTGGTAAGGCTCTCTCTTCCTAAGTGCTCTTCTCATCTGTGGTTTGTGATCAGTCAATTTGATTGTCGAGTGGCTTGGTTTCATGTAGAGGGAGTCTGCGGCTTTAAGAATAAAGGGTTTCTTTTATTTCCTTTAATTTGCCGATTTTGTTCGACGGTGGGGTCGTAATTGCCTGCTGGGGTTTAGTGGATTTCCCAAGTTTTCAGTCGGGGTTACAAAGAGATAAAAAAAAATCGAGCTTTCATCATTTTTAATGGCATAGCCACATATACAGAAGCTGACCAGAAGAATAAACTTGTGCTGTTCGTGTTTGGTTTAAATATTGTCATAATTCTGTTTGAAATTGGGAATTTTTGAAGCACCAGGTATGGACTTTATAGAGGACAATATTTCAGATAGTGGAATTATACAAGTTATAAATGTTTTGGAGTTGCATAAACTAATCAACCTTAAATCATGGAGTACTCTGTCCAGCTGTACCCAGTCACAGGTCAGGTGCCTGCAGCCTGCCTGTGTCATCCCTATAATGGTTAGTAATTTTTACTTCTTGAATTGCAGAACTGGATCATCATGGCTTTGATGCATTGCTGGAAACAATGTAAGTTTCTTCTCTGAACAGAAAAGAGCTGGTTGTAAGTCTAAGCAGGATGGCTACTGAAAGCCCCATGAGAATGGTGGAGAGTGGTGGTGCTAGAGAGTGGGCCAGTTCTAAGGATTCTGCTGTACTTGGATCACCCTTAAGAAGTATGGCAGCAGAGGAATTAGGATTGCTTCTGAAGAGGCAGGGATTCCATGGAGATGAAACTGAGACGATTCCCAGTCGAAGTGGCAGTGCACCACCAAGTATGGAGGGGTCATTTGCTGCTATTGGAAACCTTTTAGCTCAACACAACTCAGGCATGAGTTCTAGCTTGGAAAGTTTAGGCAGTGTTATTGAAAATTGCGAGTCAGAAGAACAATTCCGCTCTGATCCAGCTTACTTTGCGTACTACTGCTCCAATGTCAACTTGAATCCAAGGCTTCCTCCACCACTATTGTCACGGGAGAATCGGCGTCTGGTGCACCATATTGGTGGTTTTGGGAATAATTGGAGACCTGAAAGTGGCAATGGATCCCCGCAGCTACCCAAAAGTTCCCTTTCAACTCACAAGGAGGAGCCAAATGAAGATAGATCACCTAGAGGAGCTTCAGAAAATAGTGGCGTGTATATATCTGGACAGAACGCAACTTCTCTGGCAGGTCGACATAAGAGTTTGGTGGATCTCATTCAGGTATGCGGCTTTCTTCTTTCAGGAAAATAACACTTGGAGTTTAGTGAATTGGCATGATAAGCATGATATGTTATTAGCCATCTCTCATATACTTTTTTGGTGATTTTTTGCTGCTGGTTTAGTTGGTTTCTTCTGAGGTCTGATTCAGGTCTAGAATTAACAGTGGGGAGTCTCAATTTCTGGGACACTTTCACTTTTCATGCTTGGTTCATCTCTTCCTTTTAATTTTTGTCACATTTTATATGTTGTGTAGCATTTAATTTATGAAAGGATATTGCATGTATATTTGTACGTGTAGCCTTTTCCAGATCATATAAATTTCACCAACTAATTTCTCCCCTTTTGATGTTCGTGGCTTTGCTCTAACCATTTCCCTCAAACCCCTGCATTCTCTTTGATGAATTTGTAGGAAGACTTCCCTCGCACCCCTTCTCCTGTATACAGCCAGTCCCGATCCTCAAGCCATGCAGCAGAAGTAGGAATTGATCACGATGTCCATGCAATTTCATCAAATGTTTCTTCTGCCAGCATGTCCAAAATATCAGAATCAAATGCTGGTTCTGATGTTTGTGTTGATACGTATGCACTGGAGGTTGATGGTTTGAGGTTATTATCCATCAATGATCCTCCAAGTGCTGATTTGCCAACTTCACCATGTCGTGCTGGGGCTCCAACCCAGCAAAAAGGTGAATCCAGCACTAAAGGTACTGGATTTGAGGTTGATGCCTCGATTAGAGGTTGCCGAGAATCAGGCTCTGCCAGAATGGAGTTGAGAACAAAAAACAAACAAGATCAGCAAACTTATGGAAGGAATATACCACAGCATCATTCACACAGCCAGCAAGGCATTCCACATCAGGTTCAAGTGATTTCTCAAGGTACAAATCCATCTCACAGTAGCATGGGAAAACCTTCCCATGGTTATCCTAAATTCTCCTCCACTGAGGTACTTCCATCATCGCATTCCGCTGTGATGAACCCTCCTTTCTATGCACCACAAGGAGCTTATACGAGTGCTGGGATTCCCTTTTACCAGCCATCTAGTGTATACCCCCCACAGTATAATATGGGTGGATATGCTGTTGGTTCTGCGTTTATTTCCCCATATATGCCTGGCTTTCCATCTCACAGCACTATTCCCGTGTCATTTGGTGGTGCTCCTGGTCCAAGCAATGATGGTCGAACTGCTGATGCTTCAGCAGTTCAACAAATAGGTAGCTTGCAACATCTGGCCAAGTTTTATGGACACCATGGATTGATGCTACAGCCTTCTTTTGTGGACCCTCTTCACGCACAACTCTTTCAACATCCTTTCGGGGATGTATATAGTGCTACTCCTCCTCATAATCGTTTGGCATCAAGTGGAACTACTGGGCCTCAGATTGATTCTTTCATTCCACAGAAAGATTTGGCAGCTGCTGCTCATATGGCCAATCAGAAAGTTCTAACTTCAACAAATGGAGGTTTAAGCATTCCCCTTCCAGGAAAAATAGGAATTTCTGGCGGTAGCTATTATGGAGGTCCCCCAGGCATGGGCGTCATAACCCATTTCCCAGCCTCGCCTCTTACCAGTCCAGTGCTTCCATCATCTCCAGTAGGCAGAGTTAATCATCTGAGTCGGCGAACTGACTTGAGATTTCCCCAAGGTTCCGGTAGAAATGCAGGATTATATTTCAGAGGTCAAGAACAGAGAGCAGTTAACAGTGCTGATGACCCCAAAAGGCATTACTTTCTTGAAGAACTAAAATCAAACAATGCCCGGAAATTTGAACTCCCTGATGTAGCAGGGCGCATAGTTGAATTCAGGTGTGTCTAAACTGCATGTTTTTTGCATCTCTTTTTGATTGCCATGTCATTCCAAGCATAAAAAATTAATACCAAGAATAATTTTTGTTGTACGCTTAACTGCAGTGTTGACCAACATGGCAGTCGATTTATTCAGCAAAAGCTGGAAAATTGCAATGATGAGGAAAAGGAGTCTGTATTTAAAGAAGTTCTTCCTCATGCTCCAAAACTAATGACAGATGTTTTTGGAAATTATGTTATTCAAAAAGTATGTTATCATGTTTTTCTTGCTTTGACCTTTTTTTTTCTCCTTCTCCTTGCAATTGTCTCAACCATACTTGATTTTCATAAAAACCATTTGTTATTGATTATTTAACATGGTATTCTGTACTACAGTTTTTTGAACATGGAAGTCCTGAACAGAGAATAGAGCTTGCAGAAAAACTTTCTGGACAGATGTTGCAGTTAAGTTTGCAAATGTATGGTTGCCGTGTAATTCAGAAGGTATGTTATGTATCCTACATAAATAGTCTTGCCGTCCCAAATACAGTACTTTAGTGGATAAAGATAATCATATATTTTCTTTCTCAAGGCCCTCGAAGTGATTGAGCTTGATCAGAAAGCAAAACTTGCTCAAGAGCTTGATGGGCATGTTATGAGATGCGTACATGATCAAAATGGAAACCATGTAATACAGAAGTGTATAGAATGTGTACCTGCTGAGCATATTGAATTTATTATTTCTGCGTTCCGAGGCCAAGTTGTCACGCTGTCAACTCATCCCTATGGTTGCCGTGTCATTCAGGTAATGCAACTGTTTACTGGGGACACAATCTTCTTTATCATTTTCTCTATCATACTTCAACTCTATGCTTCTGGTTTGTGATAGAGAGTTTTGGAGCATTGTTCTGATGAGCTGCAAAGTCAATGTATAGTTGATGAGATCTTAGAATCTTCCTACCTTCTTGCTCAAGACCAGTATGGCAACTATGTTACCCAGGTTTGTTTTTTCCACAGCACAATATACTTTATGATACAAATATCAACCTTTTGCATGTGAAATGTTGATCACTAATATATGAACTGTTTGCCCCAACAGAAGTTAGGGTACACCCTCTCCTTGCAGATTGGTATCTTTTTTTTTTTTGGGGTGTGTAGAAAGGATTTTAGTCTAAAATTAAAAAGTGGACAATTATATTGATTTTTGGTTTTATTGCAAGGTTTTTTTTTTTAATTTTTTGAAAAACTGCTACTAAATTTTTGTTAGGTTTGGCTAATTGTAGATTTACTTTGTGGGCTAGATTATTAGTTTGAGCCAGTATTTACCGTGCCTTGCTGGTGCAGTTAGTCCAAGTTTTAGTTTGTTTTCATATTACCATATTTTGTTAGGAATTTGTGTGCTCCTGTATTTCATGTTTTGCCCTTGGCCTCCATATCTATTGAATATTTCCAATTTGTTTTCCTCTTAAGATTTACTTTGCTGCTTGTAGCATGTTTTGGAGAGGGGAAAGCCCCATGAAAGAAGCCAAATTATCAGCAAGTTGACTGGGAAAATTGTACAAATGAGTCAGCATAAGTATGCATCAAATGTTGTTGAGAAGTGTTTGAAGCATGCTGATGCTGCTGAAAGGGAGCTCATGATTAGGGAGATTATTGGGCAGTCTGAGGAAAATGACAACTTGCTGGTAAGTTAAAAGGAGGAATAAGTAACACTGTAACTTGAAAACCACTGCCCTTCATTGTTTTGAGCTAATTCATCCCCTGATTACTACTGCTAGAAGGGGCTTTCAGTTTTATTTATTGAGCACGTGGAAGCCCTTTTCTTTTTGAGCTTTCTCTGTTGAGGTTGGATACTGCTTTGTTTTCCTCTTGTTTCGATCAATTTCATTATTGATATGATGAGTTCCATTTTAGCTGCCAACTTAGCGCAACCATCTTCTGTGTTGATTTCGGAACCAGCTATGCTGGGAGCACTTCAAACCCAAACCTACCATAGCCAAAGTTTAGTTAAAGCAATATGTTTACTTAATCATCTGCTCATTAAACTGCAGTTTTTGAACTGGATTTAGAATTTGGTGCGGTTGGATATGCTAATGGTAGGCTCTGTTTCTTCCTTGAGATTAATATACTCTGCCAGGTGATTATAAACTCTTCTTGAGCAGAGGTTATTTAAAAGAAAAGAAGTATCAGAGATTGAATCACTACTATTTGTCCTCAAATAGAATTGCAAATGAATAAGATTGTTGTGAACTGAGATATAGTCAAACTGATTTCTTCAAATTGGTACCATTCAAGAATTTTTCTTACTGTTGACAATGCACAGATTCTTGGCAATACTCGCCGGTGATACACTATGATAGGACTCTATAGACTGTTTTCTGCTTGCTAATTGCATCTTCTTTTGGCCTTGAATATCAGATAATGATGAAGGACCAATTTGCCAATTATGTTGTCCAAAAGATACTGGAAACAAGCAATGATCAACAGAAGGAAATATTGCTCAGTCGTATCAATGCCCACCTTAATGCTCTGAAGAAGTACACTTACGGGAAGCACATTGTCGCCCGGTTTGAGCAACTATCCGGTGAAGGTGCGCCAGCCTTTTTTTCTCCTAAAATAAAGCACGAGTTTCAATTTTGAACCTGAAAAAGCGCGCCTTGTGATTTTAGTGCTAGAGTTGTGGCAATGATGGTAATGCTTGATTTATGATGCAGAGAGGCAAGTGCTGGAAACTTGATCGGTTAGAAGAAGACACGTGGGCGAACTGACTGGGAATGCTGATCGTTGCAGGCATGGAATCATGGGGGAACAGGAGAGGAGAAGAGAACATGGGATGGACAACTGAAACTCGGAGAATGGCCGGAAGGAGGGGTGTCTCGTGCCATTTGTAGTTGCTTGTTGAGATTGCAGAATTTAATAAAACAGTATTAAAATGTATTATAAATATACTCCTATGATTTGTATATTTTATGTATAGAAATAAGTAATGGTGATTGGTGTCTTTTTTATTTCCTGGATTAAGATGAGCTTGTCTTCTTATTTCTTTTTCCCCCTATATATATATATATATATTTGAGTTTTACAGTATATCTGTATTTATATTTCTAAAAATAAGTAAACTCATAAAATATTACTGGAGTTTCTCATGCATGTGTGTATGTGTTTGGGTGTTGTTGTTTTTTAAAAATTATTTTTGATATTGGTACATTAAAATTGTTTAAAAATATTAAAAAAATATTAAATTTAAATAAAAAATAATTTTTTTTTAATTTTTTAAAAATATTTTTAAAATACAAAAATAAATATGACAATAAAAATACAAGGCTAGAAAGTGATTTTTTGATTTTTATAATTTATAAAAAATATAAAATATTACATTATTTGTAAATTATATTATTTTAATTTGATTTAATTTTTATATTAATTTTAAAAAATAATAATATAAAAGCAACTTCCATGAAACTTAACTTTCGATTTTTAATTTTTTAATTTGAGTATATTATTTGTAGAAGAGGTTTTTATTTATTAACTCTCACCGTAGATGATATTATATAAACACAACACGTGTTATGAAAATACGTAATTTGTTTTTTAAAAAATAGTAATAGAGGCCAGATGGAGTTTTGTTAAATAAAATACTCGAATTCGAAGAAAAACAGAGATGGTTACATTAGTTTAAAGTTTAAACTAGAGTTGAAAAGAAAGGTCGACGGCTCGTGAATCTGCAGTGGGGATCCATCCAACAAGAGAAAGGAAGAAATGGAAGATTGAAAACGAAGAAGAAGATGATGACAGATAGAGATAGCATAAGCAACATCAAGGGAAAGTCAGAAGGTGGTGGCGGTGAAATAGGGAAGGCTTTGATTGGACTAGTGAGTGGAACCCTGGTTTACTACCACTGTGCCTATCGGAATTCTAGCCTCTTCTCTTTGATGTCCGATGTCCTCATCGTCCTCCTCTGCTCCCTCGCTATTCTCGGCCTTCTCTTCCGCCAATTAAACATCTCGTACTTTTCTCTCTTTTCCCTTTCCTTTCCTTTTCCCCAATTCCAATTTTAGGGTTTTTCTTGTCCTTCCTTCCTTTGAATTGCATCTTGGTCATAATAATAGTAATAATAATTATGATGATGGAATTGCAATTAAAAATAATAAAAATAGGGTGCCAGTGGATCCATTGGAGTGGCAGATATCACAGGACACAGCAAACAGTATAGTAGCATGGTTTGCTAATACCATTGGAGCTGCTGAATCTGTCCTCAGGGTTGCTGCTACTGGCCATGACAAGCGCCTTTTCTTCAAGGTTATCCATCCCTCCATTTCTTACTTCACTACTGCTTAGTCGGGTTTCAATTTCACTTCATCATGCTAATGCAACTGCAACGAGGTGGAATTAGGATTCTTTGTAGGAATTTATCCAAAACAAGTTGTTGCTTCTGAATATAACTATCTTTTTAGGTCCATTTCCAATGCTATTATTCACTTGATTTTGGACGCGGGAAAATTGTTAATTAATGCAAGTGAAGACTAGGGATGAGTTATGTTTCTTTATCCTCAGATAATCTTCTACTGTTGATGTAGGCATGCTTCTTGAATCTTAAAATCCATCATCATGATCTCTGCAATAAATAGGACCGAGCCTCTGCATTTTATATCTTAACAGATAGGGTTTGTCTGTGGTATCTTTTGATTTTCTCATTGCCTTGATCGGCTGATGCTGCCCCCTCCTCTCTCTCTCCCAGTCCCATTTATTGTCTAGAATTAGCAGTCTTAGCTAAATCATGTGATTTTCTACAAATTAACTTGCCTGGACCAAGATTCACTGCTCATTCAGGAACTTCTTGAGGAGTCTTGTAGAAAAGCTTTCTGATTTTTACTGGCATGCCTTCACAATGGCCACAACATTTTTCTTTACAGATTTTATCAAATGTAACAGGAAGTTAATCTTGTCTTTTTCTTTCCTCAGGTCATCGTTTCTCTTTACATACTATCATCTTTGGGACGACTGGTCTCAGGGGTTACAATTGCTTATGCTGGTATGCGGGCCATAATTTGTTTGCAAGTGACATTATTATCGGTTTTGTTCTTATGGATAAAACTGCAATAAGAAATCTGTATTGTTTTTTTTTTTTAAATATGCTTGTTTTTCTTCTGTTCATATCGATCAAGTTTCTCTTTTTAGATCTTCAGTTTCTGTTTCATTACATCTATTGTTTTGTAGAGAATGAGAGTTAATATTAATCAAGTTTCTATGATGAATGGGTTAAAAATAGGTAATGCATGCTCATAAGATCCAAATCCATTGCCTCCTCCCACAATTCTGTCCTCTGGAGGAAAAAAAATGTGGATAGAAAAATTTGGGGTTTTACTGTGGTATCCCTATCTGATATGCAGTGGGATTGGAGGGATCTTGTTTTCTTTGGTTGCTGTCCATGTCTCTCAGTTGTAGGAGGATGTTTATCCTTGCTTTTGAATGGGTATCTTTTTTTCCCAATAAATTTATTAAAAAAAGAGTGAGAAAGAATACGAAAACCTGTTGACTTGGCAGTTTTATGTTGGAGTCATGCTTAAAGTCCTTCTATGATTACTCATTGCCTTTGCTTTTTGGCTACATTAACTAATCTACTGGAAAAATCTTTATGTGGCTAAATGGCGCACACACTCTCATGGTAGATTCATATTTCTCATGACTTGTCTTGTTTGGATCGACTTTATTCTCCCTATTGTTCTGTGTCATTGTCATTCATTAATACTGCATATGGAACTCTTTGTTGAGGCACAATAGTGAAAGGCTCAAATCAAGGTGGGTATGTGATTTAAATGATGATTGTAGTTTCGAGTCAATAAGTTGAATTTTCAATACATAGGGCACAATCAAGCAAAATCACTAGAAGCATATGATGTTTGGAAGGAGTCAATTCTTTTGTTGGCAGAGTTCTTTATCTTGACAGTGTTTTCTTGGTCCTTTTGCTCTAAGAAGGTGGCCTGGCTGCATTTGTCTTTGCACAATTATTGATTGCTTGTTATTTGAATATTTCATGGAAAATCTTTATTTATCAATAACTAATCATCTTCTCCCTTTTCTTTTTTTACACATTTTGGTTTGGATTTTGCTGGCACAGCATTATGCTTATTCTGTCTTTACATGCTCGCTGAGAACTCACAATCAGGCAGTGCCCACATCTCTCGATTTCTTGGGCGAGGTAACGGCATTTCTGTAGATTCAGATGTACTGTAAATTGTACATGTACCCCCATTTTTTAGTGTTCTGTGGTCTCATTGCATCCATAGCTGGAAGGAACTCTTGTTGATTTAAATTTAGTCTTGTATTCTGCCAATCTGTGAAGTCTTATGATTTTTCATATTAAACAGAAATTATTTGGACAGATTGATAATATGATGAGCGAGTACTTGTCTTTTCATTGCATCATCTTTCATTTGAGAAATCCATTGCGAATTTGCTTGAAGCATTTTGTTTTCTAAGCATGCGGAGAACTTCGAGTGCTCTGTCCGTCCACAAATTTTGTGTGCCCTTTGCATGTGATTTTTAAGGACAGTAAGATCCAAAACATCAGAAAATAAGAACGTGTAAATGATTGTTGTGAATTTTGTGAACTTGTGTCAATGCCAAAGGTCCAATAACGCAAGTGGCAGATACCTTTTGGAGGATGTTCACAGCTTCGCTTTCCTATCCCATTCCTTATCAACAGAAGTTTCTTTAAATGGTCCCTGGTCATTTGTGGAAGAGCGTCTCAATGAGAAAAAGGAAAGGAAAAGAAAAGAAAGGTAAATCACGTGGCAGGTGGCCCCCACCAATTCCTGTGCTTCGACTATTCTTTCCCTTTCCATCCCAAATTCTCAAATGTTTTTTGTTCCATGAAGAGAAATCTTTTAGTTTGTATAGACCTTGTTTGGAAAGGGTCGGGCATTCAGCAAGGAAAACAAGAGTATTTTGCTAATTGTTTATTTGAGAAGTAACTCTCAGGATAAAACTTCAGGGGAACGACACTGTTTTAGAAAATATTAGGAAAATGAAATGGAGTAACAGAACGGCAATCTCGAATCAGGATATTAACAAGTAACATGGAGGAGTGCTTGGAATGAGTATGGTCGGCCCTTTGGAAAAGCATGCTGAGAGAAATGAAGCAGCAAAACATGCAATTATAGGAGCACAAGTACCCGGATGAGTTTTTCTTTTTTCTTAAAAAAACTAAATTCTCAAATAAAAAGGTGAAAAAAAAAGAAAAAAAAAAAAAACAAGATGTGAGGGTGGCGGCACTCCAATTATTTGGTGCTGGGAATTACATCTTGGGTTTATAAGAAAGTTAAAAACGGGCTCTAGCGGGAACTATAATGATATTATCATGATGTTTGTTTTTTGAAAAATAAATTTTTAAATTTTTTGTATTTATTTATTATTAAAAAATTTGGTTAATGAAAAATATTTTCCTGTCAAAGAAAAATTTAACTTAATTTTCAGGAAAATATTTTTCTAAAAAATTTGAGTAAAAAACACTTTCTGAAAATTATGAAAAATTTAAAATGTTATATTATTTATTGATTATATTAAATTTGGTTCTTAAACTTTTGATATATATATATATATATATATATATATTTTGAATATATATTTTTTAATTTTATATTTTAAAATTTAATTTTTATATTAACTTTGGTCTTTATTTTTATAATTATTATTTGCTTTTTCTTTATCATTTTTTTATTGAAAATTTTTATCTATCAAATTTGATTCTTATTCTTTTGATTGTTACTTATTTTATTTGAAATAATTTATGAAATGTTTATTATTATTATTTTAATTTCTTCATCTTTAATTTTTTTATTTTTTAGATTTGATCTCTATTATTTTGATTATATTTTATTTGAGATAATTTATGAAATTATTTTATTTCAATTTCATTCTCATTCAACATTAATAATTTGTAATATTTGTTTCTTTTTAATTCCAATTTATTTTCCATGACATAACCAAATACTGGAAAATATTTTTCAATTTATTTTCTATTACACTACTAAATATCAAAAAATAATTTATTTTAAAAACTATTTTCTAGCAAACAAATAAGACCTATAAATACATTCTTTAATCTCTCTTTCGACCATATCCATCATCCATATATTGTATGCTCTTCATTTTTCATTTTTTTCTCTCTCAATATTTTAAGCATATACTACGTAGTCCGGTTACTTTCACAACAAACTCATTCCTTCTCTTTATTTGTTTTCATATTTTAAAAATATTTTTAAAATAAATTAATTTTTTTTATTTTAATTTTTATTTTATATTTTCAAATCATTTTAATATATTAATATTAAAATAATTTTTTAAAAATAAAAGATATTATTTTAATATATTTTAAGTAAAATATACTTTTAAAAAACCCAATACTACATTGTTAAATATCTTCTAAAAATATATGGGAATCTGGTTGATTTATTTTCAAAATTAATTTTTTTATATTTTTAAATTTGTTTAATGTATTAATAATAAAAATATTATTTAAATAATATATAAATTTAAAAGCGAACCAATATTTATGCTGTAGTTGGTAGGGCATCTGTTTCTGACACTGACAGACGCAGCCTCTGGCAAGAGAAAAAGCGCTCAAATTTGCGTCTTTCAAAAACCCTAAAAACTCAGGAAAGAAGTAGGAGTCACCAAAAACAAAAAAACCCTAAAAACCCAAGAAATACCCCTCCCGACTCTCTTTCAAAACTAAAGGAAGCAAGCAAACAAAAACTCTATCGAGAGGGAAGGGAAAATATCTCTTCGAACCCAAAAGCCCCACTCTCAGGTATGTCCCTTTCTCCCTCCCTCTACTAACACTAACACCAATTACTACATAGCTTCATCCCACTCTTGTTAAAAAATAAGCTCTTTTTTTTTCTTGTTTCTTCAAAAAAGAAAAGAAAAAAACTGACGATGGATTTTGAAACTGAATCGCAGAGGAAGAAGTGCGGGGTTTTTGGAGACGTGCTCGGTGGGGTCACCATGGTGCTTCCCAAGGAGCTAGATGAACCTATCCCTCTACCTTCTCCTCCTCCTCTTGCTCTTCCTTTTGAGCTCCGATTTCAACTCCCTGATCTCAAGCTTGCTGTTAGAGTATGCGCCTCCTACTTGCTCCTCATCACCATTTTTTACTCCCCTTTGGAATTAAAGCAATTCCTTGTCATTTATGTGTTTTTTTGCTTGCGTCGAGACTGAGAGTAATGAAGGAAAAGCAAAGTTGCTCAGTAAATAAATGAATTTTGGATGGAATATTCTGAATCTGCCTTTTATTTATCTCTTTAATAGAGAACCAAGTTGGTTTACATTCAGAACAAAAGCAAAGCCCATATCTTCTTCTTTTTTTATTTATTTTCAGTTGGGTGAGTTGAATGTTCCTTTTTTGCTTTTTTTTTTTTAAATAAAAAATATTTTGAATTGAATATGATGAAAAAACTCAGGATTTCATGAGGAGTAGAGAAGCCGGTGAGTTTCTCAGTGGGGCTTTAGCAGGGGCTATGACGAAAGCTGTGCTCGCGCCTTTAGAAACCATCAGGTTAGTATTTGCTCTGTGTCTTCTTGTTTATATAGCACCTGTGTTACTGCTTTTATATAACCATCAGATTAGTATTTGCTATTGTTAGGTGCTATTGAAGTCAGTTTCTATCGGTTAGTGCAGATTGAGCTTGAGAGCTAGTCTGTTATGGAAGTAAATCTATTCTTTGAAGTAAAATTTGAGAGTGAAAGAGCTCTAGAAATTTGGTCGAATTAATCAATGTAAGTTAATAAATTCTGAGATCTCAGAAGAAAGAAGAGGAGTTTCTTGATTGATTCTATTTGGAAAATTTCCGTACACTCCTACCAACTTTGCTAGCATAAATCAGCATTTGTATCATGAAACCAACCAGTTCATGAGAGCTTCCAAAGTTTTACTTACACGTGCTAGATATTTTGAAATGTTCGATTTGTTGTTTACCATTTTTATTCGTCTTGACCACTAACTCGTGAAAATCCAAACATCTTCCCTGATTTTTTACCTGTTAAAATGCAGAACAAGAATGGTGGTTGGTGTTGGATCCAAAAACATTTCTGGTAGTTTCTTGGAGGTGATTGAGCAGCAGGGTTGGCAGGGACTGTGGGCTGGAAATGGAATCAATATGCTTCGTATAATTCCTACTCAGGCAATTGAACTTGGAACATTTGAGTGTGTCAAGCGAGCGATGACATCAGCACAAGAGAAATGGAGTCAGAGCGAATGTCCAAGGGTGCAACTTGGTCCTGTTAGTTTGAGCTTTTCTCTCTCCTGGATTTCTCCAGTTGCTGTGGGTGGTGCTGCTGCTGGGATTTTTAGCACACTTGCCTGCCATCCTCTCGAAGTTTTGAAGGTATTTGCACTACAAGCTTTAATATAAAAAATGGAAAATGAGATCAAACTTCATTAGCATTAAGTAGCTATCTGCTGTTTTACTGCATATTCATCATGATGATATATGTTCATGTCCCTCCTGGGATCCTGCTCTGACTTGGATAATATGGTGCCATGGTATATCATATTGTGTTTTGTTTTAATTAATGAAAATTAGATGTGATATTGGGTCACAACCTTTTCCTTCTACAGCTTCAAGTCTGAAAATCTTTGAGAGTTGAGACATCTGTTTTCTAGTTAACTGATCGTGACACTTGTATTTCTTACAGGATAGATTGACTGTGAGCCGTGATATATACCCTACTTTAAGCGTTGCAATTAGCAAGATTTACAAGGATGGAGGGATTGGTGCCTTCTATGCCGGGATTTCACCTACACTGATTGGCATGCTTCCATACAGTACATGCTACTATTTCATGTATGACACGATGAAGACATCTTATTGTAAGGGAAAAAATAAGAATTCACTAAACCGTCCAGAGATGCTTCTAATTGGAGCATTTGCAGGTGAGAAAAAGTATATTTCAAATAAACGTTAGTTTCCAGAGTAATATTAGAGAAACTGTTTACTTGCTTCTTATTTCCAAGGTGAAGTGTGGAGATTTATCATACATTGCAATCATATGGCTAGTAGAGCATAAATGATTAGATAGATCTGCATTCTAACTGATAACTGTTGTTACAACACCTTCTCGGTCAGCTAGTTGGTAATAATTCATTTATATTTTGGATGTACAGGTTTTACTGCTAGCACCCTTAGCTTTCCGTTAGAGGTGGCCAGGAAACGGCTAATGGTGGGAGCTCTGCAAGGTAAATGTCCACCCCACATGGCAGCAGCACTTTCAGAAGTAATTAGGGAGGAGGGATTGATGGGACTTTACAGAGGGTGGGGTGCAAGTTGTTTAAAAGTGATGCCTTCCTCAGGCATCACTTGGATGTTTTATGAAGCTTGGAAAGATATACTGCTTGTTGAGAGACGGCTTTTATGACAGCTTTGGCCAAAAAAATCCTGCATCATGTTCCTTCGGAAGACAATGTTGGGATTGTCTTATCATAATCACAAGGCGGAAGGTGGCAGCTGGGCCTGCTGGTGACTGTTCCGGGGACCCAGGATTGAATCTTTGGATATATGAGGTTCATGGATATCATCATTATATGATTGGGCTATCCTTTTATGTAATGCCCATTTCAATTTCTGACCTAAGCTAAATTTATCAGCCGAGCTTCATAATAAAAAACAAAAAGAAGTTTTGGCGTCTCATAATCTTTGATATATACCAAACAGATTTTCGTTCTCTCATTAACAATTTTGTCACTGATGATTCTCAGCACTAATAAATTTGGTTCCATTTATTCAAATCCAAAATTGGCTAGTCTGTGCAGTGTATATAATTTGTCTGTAAGATATTCAATTTAAGGGGCTGATTGTGTCAATTGAGATGAGTTTTTCGTGGGTCATATGTTTTTATATCAACTTGGTATATTTTTTTAAAATAATTATTTTCAAATGTTGTTTTAAGATTTAAACTCAAAAATCAAGAGATGAAGCAAATCTTCTTGATCAGTAGACTAATCCGAGCTTGTTGGTGGTAGAATTGGCATCATAACTCCATAAAAGAGCCAGCTCTCACCTCTGTGCTCGTTTTTCTAGTGCGTTTGGATCATCTGGTGTACCTGATGTTGAGTTCAATACTGTTGATGGATTTCATTTCAGGATTGAGAGGTTGGTATACTGATAATTTCTACTATTAGAGCATCTAATTCAAGTTCCTCTACAAATGGATCGAATCCCAGCAGTATTGGATTTGTCGCTGATGTAAACGGATGACTGTTCCCCTGACAAGAGCCAAGCTCCATATTTGGATATTGGGTAATGCGAGGACCTGGCAGACAAACCATAATTGGCCGATAGTAAAGAGAGATTTGGTCACCTCAGGAAAACAGCCATATGCAGGGGCGGAGCCAGGGGGTGGCAAGCAGGGGCCCGGGCCCCTGTAATTTTTTTTAATATTTTTTATTTTTTAATATTTTTAATTTAAATAAATAATGTTTTTAATAATATATATTATTAAATTAATTTTGACCTCCCCTGTAAAATGAACCCAGCTCCGCCCCTGGCCATATGAATCCTTGTTCAAAACAGCTCCCAGGGATACTTGCAGGGAAGAAAGTATTAATAATCATTTGAGGCAGGCAAAGCATGCTGAAGGCAATGGCAATCTTGGCAAACAAAACGAGCAGAAACTGCACAGGGCTATGCACAGGGATAAAAAGTCTTATCAGTTCTGCGACTCAATACGATAGGACTGTTGCTGGAGATGGTAAGAATTTTTCATCTAAAAGGGGAGATGTCCAAAGTAGCAAAAGAAAATCAAGACATGAACATGGTCTTCCAAAAAGTGTCAAGTCTGTACATACAGAGGAACCTGTTACTGATGATGAGAGCAAGGGCAAAGAGGGAAGCGAGAAGAAACGTGACTCGAATTCTTGTACGAGTAAGAAGAAAGATAAATGTGACAATTCGAAGAGTACTAGGGACTGTTCTGAACATGAAATGAGTGGTGGCCTTAAAAAAATGAAATTGAACATGTTGAGAGGACCAAGGAAAGCTACTGAATGTAACAGAAACCAAAAGAAATTGGATTCTACCTCCTCAGGTGAAGGCAGCCTCAAGACCAGGGAGGTCAATGATGGTAGTGATCGTATTCCTGTAGACTTAATTAGAAAATGGGAAAGAACAATGGGAAGCCGTTGACGCCATTCTAAACTCATCTCTCATTTCCTCCAAGAAGTCAGAGACAAGAAAAGATAAAAAACTCTGCCTTATTTCTGTATTAAGCACTGGAAATCCTTTCCAACCTCCTGTTGAAGTACGAGTAGCGTTTTTGATTTAGTATTTCTTTAGGAGACAGAAAATGCATTTCCACCTTAGTTATTTTGCACTTCTTCTTGTTTGTATTTTCTCGCCGTTGTTTTAATTAGGAGTAACGATGTTGAATGGCAGTTTTTTACTGATGGTTCTATGAGAAAAATCACTAGTCCTGTCCTAGAATGCATTTTCATGTAAATGGTAAGGATGTTGGATATCACTTTAAAATATCTGACCGAAACCAACACAATGCCATCATGTACATGATATTTTCCTGAAACGTTGGTTCGATTTGGCTTTCGTATTCAGATACTTGATATTTCCTCATCTGCATTCGTATTTCGCTCCTGAAAGTTTCACCAGAAACCTCAGAAAAGCTCGATGCAAAATCAGAGCCATCAGCACTGCTGTAAGAGAGAAAGTCTTTGAGATCCCAGTACAGTATGGTGAAGTAGTTGAATTCCATTTTGAGATTTCAGTGAAGCCTTTTGATCCTCCCGGTAAATTTTTGGAAGCTACAAAGAAGATAGGGGATCACTTGTACCAAGAGTGAAGCAGCTGGCTGCAGCCATACTTGAACTTGAATGCCGA